>NC_065547.1:7345483-7651588 GCF_022605725.1 Anthonomus grandis grandis
TTATTTATGTGCAATTTGTTTTAAAAATTAGTGTTCAATTAGACACAGAAGAGCGTTTTTAAAGCGGCAGTACTTGTGAAGGAGTCAGATCATATCCCAATAAAACCATGCATCCGGAAAGCCTTATTGATAACACTATCTAAGCAATGAGAAAACTGTAAACTTGTATCGAAAATGACACCCAAATTTTAAGATTTAGTAAAATTTAATTTTTTTTATTTAGTAATACCTAAATTAAAAGTAAAATCTTGAAAATGCATACAGTTTTAATTTCTTTTGTTTTTATTATGAACGACAATAAAATGATGTTCTGAACCAAGAAAAAATAAAATTCACTGTATGAAATAAAATATAAGTTTCTTAATATTTTGAGGCTATTTTTAGTGGCCAAAGAACTAAATGTAATTATTGCCTAAAATTGCTTTAAATATTTTTTTTTACGTTTTTTACTATTATGTACAGTGGTGGCCAAAAAAATATGAGTGCCTGGTTTTATTTGAATATTCATAATAATATAGTATGCTACATAGAGAAAAAAACAATAACGATTTATATATATATTATGTATTATTATTAATAAATAGACATTATTCTTTGCCAGTTTAATTTGTAATTATAAACAATTTATTTATTTTTTGCATGTGGTGGACAAAAAAATAAGAGTATTTTTCTAAAATGGCCATAAAAAATTATAATTCCAATGTACCGCAAAACAAACGACAGCATTAGATAAACGAGTCAATACTTGGTAGAATAAGCTTTATTCTTGAGGACGGCTGCGCATCTTCGTGGCATCGAATCGATCGATATTTGTTGTTTTTTTATAAGCAACTCGGTTTTTCAGCTCCTTCCGAAGGTTTTCCTGTTGTTGGTCTTTTCTGTTGTAGGTCTTTGTACTATGAGTCCAACCATCCTGCAACCACCAAAGTAGGCATCATAAGATCCCTCTACAATAGAGCTCGAACCATCTGTAGAAGCGACGAGGATCTCAAGACTGAAGTGGATACCATCTACAAAGACCTACAACAGAATGGATATCCAAAGAAGCTAATAAGTAGGACCATCCAAAGGACGCGTCCAAATCAAATCAGAGACGAGGCCACCACGACAACCAGACTTCTACCCATACCTTACATTAGGGGTACATCGGAACAAATCCGACGCATTGCCAGCAAGTACAATATTAGAACTGCCTTTAGATCTAGCACCACTATCAGAAGCGTGGTATCAGAGACCAAACCAGATGGCCTGTTGGATACCAAAAATTCCGTCTACCAGATCCCATGTGAGTGCGGTGACTCATACATAGGTGAAACGAAGCGCCCCCTAGAAGTCAGAGCGAAGGAACATTGCAGCTGGACCCAAAGAGGTTTCCAAATCCGGAATAGCAGAGCACGCGTGGCATAATGGACACAATATCCATTGGTCAGAAGCCAAGATTCTGCACAAGGAGCAGCACTGGCGGAAGAGCAAGTTCGTAGAGGCAGTTTTCATTTCACAGAATCAGGGGATCTTCAGCCAGCCAAGCGTCGATGTACCCAACATCTGGAAGCCTCTACTCTTAGGTCAGTGTAGGATCTAGAGAGAGGCGCGTCCTCCCCCCAACTCTTTTCACGGATGACTTTCCTTTCCACATTGCTGCACACATCTATTATATAAGCCTATAGAATAGTAGTTTGCTTTCAGTTTACACTTGATAACGGTTGGAGATACATACCAACCGAAACGTCGTGTTACATTAAATAAATAAGACAATGCAAGTTCGACAAGATGTTTTCACTTAGGCTTAAGTTTCGCGTTATAGAGGTAGATGTGGAAAAAGGTTGTTTACTGATTTCCCGTACAATAAGCTTATCAGTCTTCCGTGTGGTTTTTTTGGACGGCCTCGATTTTCAGGAATATTTTCCGTTTTATTTTATGTTTTTAAAACTCTGGAGATTACACAAGGTGATCTCTTAACCACATTTGCTACCAAGGCTCGTGGTGATTCTGTATTTTTGTCAACGATCTCCAATCCCGCTGACGCAAGACCCTATCGAATTACCACTTGGACTTGTCTGTGTTTATATAATAAATCTTAAGATAAAGCGGCACTGTTGTGCCTAATTCGAATACTATAGAACATACAAACTAATTTATAATATATTTTAACTGAACGTTAACACGGCCAGCCTGACGTTGGGACGCTCTCGGCCCAACTGACCATAAGCTATTCTGCTAACTCGATCTCATCCTGACTACTTTTAATAGCCATGGCACCAGAGTTAGTCTGAGACTCCTCACAACTCTGTTAATAACATAAACAAAAATCAATACTGGTTCTTTAATCACAATATGTCAATGCAAGATATACAGTGATTTTAGTTTCTCTATTTTTTTGTAAGTATAAAACTAAGATGAAATAAAACTTTGTTTATGTTTAAATCACTTGTTAGAAAGCAAATACATGCCCAAACAAATATAAAAACAATTTCCCAGAAAGCAGTATAATATGTCCAAGTCTCTCCACGCCAGCAAACAATAAAATACGCCCAAAGAAATGTATAAAAATAATTTGTCATCACGAGTGCCCAAGCTCAAAAACATTAGCCAGAAGGCAACACAAGTGCCCAAGCTCAATATAGTTTTAACTGTAAACGCTAGCACGGTCATTTTTAATTAAAACAATGGTATTTACCTTATGTTCGGTATCATCAAAAACATAGGTTTAGAGCAAATCCGAACAGTACTCAGGACTTCAATCTTTGGGCCAAAGACGCATCTGATAAGCAGCTGCTACCGTAACCTTGGTAGAGTCAGCTACATCACTAACCTTTCTAAGTTCATATCGGTCTGGAGATAAAATGTTCGTCACTTTGTAAGGTCCAATCTAACCTGATTCAAATTTCCTTAACTTAATGGCGTCTCTCGAAATTAGGCCATAATCATCAATATTATATACTTTTTGAGGTTTTGAACGATTTCTTGACCGCTCATCCTGTTCAATAGTATTTTCATCAAGGCGTCTTTTAACTAATTCTCTCTACTTCTCATGCTGAACAGCAGAAGTATGGAGTTTATCTTCAGAAGCATTTTCAATTATGCGCTGAATTTCTGGTAATTTGTTGTCACATCCAAAAAGTGTTTGAATGAACAGTGGTATTTATTATAATCTGAATTCGGGATACGGACGTACCCCATTCAGACGTAACTTTAGCCTAAACGCGTAAAAGGTTTGCTACAAAACGCATATTATAACGTTCCACTTGACCATTTGCTTGATGCACGTAGGGTGTAATAAAATGCCACTGAATGTTCCATCCGGAGAGAAGTTCATGATTTTGGGCTGCACGCAGCAAAGTGCCATTGTTGGTTATTATGCGGACTGGAGTACCTACAAGGTATATTATATCCATGAGACAGTCGGCAATTTCTTCGGACTTAAGGCTCATAAGTGCATAAAGGAAACACCATTTAAAATATGCATCTACGGCTACAAAAACCTAGACAAAGCCATCTTTTTTTTTGGTAGGGGTCAAAGACAATCAACACGTATAGTATTAAATAGTAAAGCCACTTTTTTTTTTAATCGAGTGTACGTCATTAGTGGTTGTTCTGGGTGTTCGTTTACTCTATTCACTCTTTATATTTTTTTACAAAGTGGCGCATTTTTGGGAACAAAAAATGAGAATTTATGCTTAATACAGTTTTATCAATGCCAATGTGTGCCTGTCCATCATGGTATTCTTTTAATAAGGCTTATCGGGCGCTTTGTGGTATTAATTTATAATATATTTTAACTGAACGCTAACAGCACTCTTATTTTTTTGGCCACAGCTGTATATCGAGAACCAATTTTTGACAACTGATCAAACTTATCGTGATCAACTTATTGTTATCAAATATCCATAGAAGTGTAAAATGCAAAGTCCGCACTTCTTTAGTTTATCTCGAAACTAAAAATAGCAGCATTGATTTAAGTATGGCGTCGATCATTATTATTAATAGTAGTTCTCTGGGCTTTAATCAAATCTCATTAATCTTGCACCAAACTACCAAGTTATTTAGGTAGTTCATATTGTAATTTGTTACAATCATCATCAGGGGATTTGATAATACAGCTCAATTTCAGATTATCGGCAACCAACAAAAATAGGTAGATAGTAAAGCATTTATCTATATCATTAATAAAAAAAATTGATGAGAGCCTTCAGGTACTCCAGATGAAACCTAAATAGTTTTAGAAAGAAAAGTACCAATTTTCGCAATTAGTCTACGATCACATAAGTAGTTCTTGAACCAGGCCAATAAAGGTTCATCAATACCAATCATTTTTAGTTTATGCAACAAAATATTATGAGGTACCCTGTCGAACGCCTTGGAGAAATCGGTGTACATTGTACCTACTTGATATCCCTTCTCCAAGGCATCCAACAAAAGTTCATCTGAGTACGAAGGTTTAGGTCTATAGATTTGCGTAGGCTAAATCTAAACTGCTGATTAATTAGGAGAGGTTCAATAAAAGGGGTGATGATACTAAGCTTTCAAATACCTTGGAAACTGCACTAGATATTGATTGAGATAGTTGGTAGCACTAGTTTTGTCGCCTGACTTGTGAATAGGTTTTAGTAAACTGCAGTTTGAAGGGATAGATTGAAGATGTGGCATAATAGTCTGGAGAGATTAATGCTACATTTTTTCAGGTATAAAGTAGGCACACACCGGCTGGTCTAGAATCCTTGTTAATATTTAAGGATGAGAGTTTAGTAAATATATCTGATATTTTAGTATGAACGTGAGAGATATGGGTATCGAATGCAGATAATGCATGAGTGGGGAGGTTAACACTATGGTGTGAGTATACTGTCAAGAAATAATCAGCAAATATGTTAGCAATCTCCTTTACAGCACAACTTGTTTTGGCGAAAAATCAGTATCAGTATATTTTTATTTGCATCAATTTTTTACATGATTGAGCAAATAACGTCACATTTTTAATAGCACTACCTAAAATAAAACTAATTGGAATATAAAATTTAAGCTAGTAAAAAGAAACATGGTATATTTAATTTTTTTCCTAAAACAAAGCTCATTACAACACAAAGGTTATACGAAAACAAAGAAACAATTTTAATTTTACTAAAATAAAATTAACTTAACATATACCTATAACTACTTGCTACTTATGGATATCAAAAGTCCAGGTATTCCGAATATGGTTCTATTTCTACAATAAATTAAAAAGTTTTTTCTTAAATTGTTGTTAGGATGCTTCTTGTTTCGTTGATTGGAAAAGCTTATTATAGAACATAACACACGCATACATGGGGCCACGCCCTGTTAAAGAAAGTCTATGCGGTGAAGCATTTAATGCGCTTGATCTTGTATTATGCTCATGATGAGGAGCAAGGTGACTAAAGACTGTACAATTTTTTGATAGAAACATAATACATTCAAAGATATATAAACCTGGAAATGTTTGAATATTCAGACTTTTAAATTTCCCTCTGCAATGCTTTAATTCGGTGCAAAATGCCCAATGCTCTCTTTTGAATAATAAAAACCTCACGCCATCTTACGGTTCCTCCCCAGAATATAACTCCATATCACAAAATCGAATATAATTGGCATAGTATGTAGTTAGCAAGGTGTTTTTCGAAAGAAAATAACCTTAAAGTAAAACAAGTAGAGTTTAATTTCTTGCATATACAGGGTTACTGGTAATTCGATACATTCCTTTGGAGATGTGATAGGGGAGAGGGTAAGAAGTAAATTGAACCCTAATATATATTATGCAAAAGTTGATAGTTTTCGACATATTTAATTTTTTCTGTTTTTCTTCAAAATGTAGACCTTAGTGGTTTAAAAGGCAGTTTCCAGAAAATCCGCTGTATATTTTTTTAACTTTTTATGCAAAATACATGCTCAACACAATAGTGTTACGTTTGTAATGGCAAAAGTCCCGCAAATAGTTGTAACCATAGGTAAATTCTCGATGCAAAGTGTAATTTTTTTTTCTTAAATAAAATACTACACTTTCTAGCGGATATTTTTTGAAAAAAAATTATGCTACATTCTTCAAAATTTCGTTAAAACTTCCTTATTACCTAAGCTAGCTCACAGGATACAAATGCTTAAAAGTTAGGTGACATGGTTTTGTATTTTTATTATAAATTGTAAAGTAACGCATTTATCAATATTTACCTTCACAAATCTTGTCAAAATGAGAGCCTCTATTGCGAATACAGGCTCGGCAGTGCCTTCTCATTTCAGTCTTTGTTGTTCTAGTTGTTATGGTATTCCTGATCTGCTGGGCCGCGTTGGTTATTCTTTAGATAAGATCTTCCCGGGTAATTATTGGGGTTACAATTAGGGTGCTGGCCAAGCTATTGGACCTGACCTACCAATCCAACGATTCGGGAAACGTTCATCCAGGAACTACCGAACTGACCGCCGAAAATGAGCTGGACCGCCGTCATGTTGAAATATCATTCGTCCTCTTACGGCGAGAGGAATATCGTCAAAAAGATCTTGTAGGTCATGTCGTAAAAAATTTTCATAAATATCCCCGTTTAAATGGCCTGGGAAAAAATGTGGTCCTATTACATCCCGGCCAATAAGTCCCATCCACACATTTACAGAAAACTGGTTTCTCTTGTTAAACGGGGATTTTCTTCGGCCCAAAAATGAAGGTTATGAAAATTTGTAATGCCCTCATGACTAAACTTTGACTCGTCCGTCCACAAAATGTCGGTTAAAAAAGTTCTATTGTCTGCATCAGAATTTATAATAAATCTGCAGAATTCTACCCTTCTTATCGGGTCCCCTTCTTCCAATCCTTATACAGGCGTATAATGGTAAGGATGGCTTCCCATTTGCCGAATCGTGGACCAAACTTTCCATTGCGATGATCCTGTTTGCTGCGCTACGGCATTAGTGAATGTGGTTGGATCGTCTTCAAAATCTCTTAATATTTCCTCCTCATCTTCTGCTCGATATACGCGAGGAGCGCCAGCGTCACCTCTTCTTGGTTTTACGGATCCAGTTTCAGCGATAGCTCGGTAGGTCGAAGCGAAAACACGGACATTTGGAATGCGGCGGTTCGGAAAGCGACGTTGGTATTCTCGGCGAGACTCCGCGGCATTACCATTGCAAAACCCATAAACAAACATAATATCTGCATATTCAGCGTTAGTAAACGTGGCCATAGCGCAGAAACCAACAGAATACCTTCTTTGAAAACACGAGAAAAATAAACTCGAAACTCGTAATTTAACTACTTTCCACAACAATTATTGCTGTCAGACTATCTACACATCAAATTTTTAACAATAAAATTAAAAAAACAAATTGTTGCTATAGTACTTAAATACCATAGAAGCAAATAATACTTGGCATTTTTCAAGTGCGTTCTTACTATTAATAATAAAAATACAAAATTCTGTTAAAATTTTTGGTAGCATTTATAGCCTATGAGTTAGCTTAGACAATAAGAAAGTTTTACGTAAATTTTGAAGAATATAGCATAATTTTTTTTCAAAAAATATCCACTAGAAAGTGTAGTATTTTATTTAAGAAAAAAAAATTACACTTTGCATCGAGAATTTACCTATGGTTACAACTATTTGCGGGACTTTTGCCATTACAAACGTAACACTATTGTGTTGAGCATGTATTTTGCCTAAAAAGTTAAAAAAATATACAGCGGATTTTCTAGAAACTGCCTTTTAAACCACTAAGGTCTACATTTTGAAGAAAAACAGAACAAATTAAATATGTCGAAAACTACCAACTTTTGCATAATACATATTAGGGTTCAATTTACTTCTTACCCCCTCCCCTATCACATCTCCAAAGGAATGTATCGAATTACCAGTAACCCTGTATATTCAATTTAATTATCCCAACTCAAATTGTAACCAATATGAATACCCTAGAAACGAGTAAACCTTGACAATACTACGATCTAAGACAAGAGCTGTAATTCCTCAGGGTATTGCTCCTGGGATTAGGAAGTTATAAACCCTAAAAATTTTGACATAGTTCAGGAGGAGCTTGTTGCCACCTATCTGCTCGTTTCAATGTTCTGTTTGCCCTTAGAAGAAGACCTCTAATGTCTTGGCTCACATCAGGCTATTGGATCCATCAGCAAAGTTTGTTAGGCTGTCATCGGTCACAGCTTCAGACAGGTCATTAATAAAAACCAAAAACAGGAAGGATCCAATCCAGTGACACTTCCCTGTGGAATTTCCAGTTCGATGTTAATGGCATCAGAGAAACCTTTACTGCAGAGTGTATCTAGATAACACGCGCGCTCTGAATTTATAGCAGATTTCGAAAAAAAAAGACATTTTTTTTTATTGGTTACTTAAGAAACATACATAAATACAAACATTTTCACTATTTCTTCGCCACTAGGTAAGCTAGTTGTAGGCATTTTTGCTTCCATTGCAACTTTTTTTGCGACTGTAGTAAGTTGCAGAATATTTAAAGTGTTTATATCTCTTAATTTTTTAAAGTAAAACGAAAATAATAAATGCCAATAATTCCAAACAAAAAACGAATTATAAAAATAACTATCTAGATCAAGTATCTTATATTTAATTGTATATTTTTTTTTCCTCTTATTCGCTCTAACTTGGTTTGTCATCTTCTTCCTAAAAACTCCCTCTACAGCGAAAAATGCTCAACACAGACGATCAGGTAATGTAATAGGTACCCATTCGCTAACGATGAGGTAACGTTGTTACTAGGTTTTTGATCCGAAAAATTGTACACGTCTGCACGTCGTTGTTTTAAGTGTAAATTACTACTGTCACCATCTATAGTAAAAAATACGTTGTAAAAACAGCAGAGTTCTACAACAGTTGCAGTACGTTAAAGTTTGGTCGAAAATAAATGTCCTTGCAAAACTAACTAAATTTTGCGCTGAAAACAACGTTGCAACTAGTGGAAATAAGAGTAATCTCAACTTGGGTGACTACAAATTGTTACTTAGGTAGCTTCATCCATTTTACATTTCAGGCACTGCATGGCAATTTTTAGGTTAGGAAGTAAAAAAATAGACCAGAGAATCCGATACGGTATGAATGATGAATGTCTGTACAATAGGAATAAAATCTATAAACGCTTTATTAATGGTTCCCGTACGTGCAGTTAATTGTGATAATTGTTTTTGATGATTTCAAGAATTTACACAATGCAATTATCTCAAAGATGGCCTAATTGCATTCGTTGTATTACAACACACATTTAGATACCAATATCAATAATTAAAAGAAAAATTAACTTACACAACACTGATATTTTTTTAAATGTACCAGTTGAGCCTAATTGACTTACTTTTTCATTTTCTTTTTCCATGATAATCGTTTCCTCCCTTTTCGACTTCTCCATTAAATGTTGCTTAACATTTTTCACTTCCACCAAATCTTTAATGCTCTTCATGAACTTTCCGGAAACTTCTTTTTGCAATTGCGATAAAGTTTCATAGGCTCTCTTCTCATGCTGAAGTTTTCCCGTTAGTTCTTTTACTTGGCTTTCCAGGTTTTCTATGGTTTTCTTGTGTTTTTCTTCCGACTCCTCTCGTGCCCTAGAGGGAGAAATTATCGGGGACAGATCAGGTTTATTTTACGATTACCTGGTAAGTTCCGCAAAATGCTTTTTATAAAGCATATAATCTTCCTCTTTCTGTTCAAGGACTATTTTCAACTGGGATTCTAGGACATTGGTGTCTTTTTCCATGTGGGTTATGTGGATGGTTAATCGTTTTTGGTCGTCTTGTAGATCAATCAGTTGGTTCTCTAAGGTTTTTTTGAGGTCTTTTAGGTTCTGGCAGTCCCTGTAAAGAAACGTTTTTGGGTATTTTTGGCACTATTGATGGTTGGGTTGGCATAAAAAAGTCATAAGTCATGATACAAAGACTGTAGATAAGATGTTTTTTTGACCAATGTTATTAAAAATCTTGATTCGTTCATTGAAGAAGTTGGTATAGGTATATAAGATAAATTAAATTCTGGCAATGGCTGTAAGGCTGCCAAAGTTAAGGAGTACGAGAAGATAATTGTTACTCACAGGAGATACAGGACGACTATTAAGAATTGACTCGATTTGTGTTAGGACAGTATTCATCTTCACATATGTTAAGTTTTGATTACCAATAATCCTAGATAGATGAGTCTTGACTGACTTTACTGCTGACCCCCATAGATCACCGAAATGTCGAAGGCGGGTTGAAATGCCACTTTTTATTAATTTAGTAAGCACTAATAAAATACGCCCCTAAACCGCTATAACGGGTGTCAAGTCTACAAAGTGCTATTATGCAAGCATCACTAGATAAATTGGAGACTAATTCTAAATGTACTGCTTTCGTAGCAGAGCATAAATATGCGTTTGACAATGTAGTACCTCTATGTCTAGACATAAGAATATTAAAGAGACTGATCAAAATTAACTCAGGTGTGAAGAAAAGCCTTGACTTGATTAACTCGTTGATTTGGAAGAGCGCCTATAGAAGAAGCTTGTAGTGACATTTTCCGACATTTGAGACACTTCGACAAAATACATCTGATAACGAGATAATCCAAAATTGTTGGAAAACGATAGATTGTACAGATTGAATTCCAGCTTGGAAATATTTCAAATGGAACACACTGTATCAATAGTTCAGTAAAATGACAACTACTCGGGATTAATTCAGCAAATTTTCTTTTATGTGGTAACAACATCGAGTGACACTATCTACTACCAAGCCTAAAATATTATTTTCATCAATGACTAAGTTTACAAAAAGGTTTAGAAATGAGTTTATTTTTTACAACACAGTCTATTTCTTTAAAAAAATGCGTAGCTGTACGTGATTTACTAGACGAAAATGAGCTAGATGTAGCTTTAAAGGATTTTGAATGTGGGCTTTAGTCGTATAATAATTTAATAATCATTATCAAAATTTGAATATTTCAAAATCAAGACACTTAACATATGTGGTTTAATCATTTGTTTGCAACAAGAGAAACTGAACGTTTCTCAAGGAAATCGTCAATTTCCTGAATGGCAGTTATTGATTTTCGAGTATTTACACACAAAAAATTAATAAGTTCTTCGCTCTGATTCATTTTATCACTTTTAGTTATCAATGAATCACATCCAAGTTCAACTTAAAATCTGATCATCTAGAGTTGAAATAAAATGGATTTCAAGGATTGAATTGTCGAAACAGTGGGCTGCCAAGGCAGTTGTGCATATAGGTCTCCTGATGGACCCGTCATGCCCTACCGGGGGTTACCAGACCCCAACGGCCTTAGAGAAATCGATAAGGCTCTTTGGTCTGAAAGACTTAAAGTCACTCGGTACACTGAAAGTGCTACCCAAGTATTTGAACCTGGCGCGCGTGAGTGCTAGGCACTCCCCGACTACATGGTCAACGGTTTCATCCTCCTCACAGCACCATTGGTATTGCGGGTTGTCCGCAATACCGATAGTATGGAGATGGCATCTTAAGTGCCAGTGACCGGTTAAAAGACCTGTCACTAGCCGAATTTCGCGTCTTTTTAGGCGTAGTAGATTTTTGGTGAGACAGGCAGAGGGCCCACCTATGTGCGCTTTGGCCTGTCTCATACCAGGGGACTCAGTCCATCTTCGGTGGATCCACTTGTCCAGCAGACCCTTCATTGATGCAACCGCAACGCATTTGGCGATACCAACTATGGGTTCCGGCCCCATCGGCACATTCGCGGATCCCAGTCTGGCAAGAGAGTCCGCTTCCTCATTACCTGCATGGCCAGGTATCCAGACGAGCTGGACCCTGCAGCCAACCTGTACCAGTTTATTCAGGACTTTTATGCACCCTAGTACAAGCTTGGAGCTTACCTTTGCGGCCGTGTTAACCTTAATGGCAGCTCTGCTGTCCGAGCATATTGATACGACTGTATTGCAGTGTCCGCAGCCTAGGATTTTCTGTCCGCATTTTAATACAGCGTATACTTCGGCTTGGAAGACAGTGGCGTGCTCCTCTAGCGAGTATGCCCTACTGGTATGTGGGATTCCACCACAAAGCCCTGATCCAGCTCTGGTAAAAATTCTGGAGCCATCTGTATACCAGATGGTACCCCTATTTAGCAATGCAGGTCTGTTGGAATGCTGCCACTCCTCTCTGCGTGCAATATGCGTTACGAATCCCTCGCAGTCCACAGTCACTGAAGCCATGTAGTCACTGCCCATCAGAAGGAGAGGACATTCGTGTATGGCCCGTGACCAAATTTTTGCGTGACCGATCTCGCCAGCACGTAGTTCGCCGAAGACGTATAGCCTGTACGCAGTCCTCATTGCCTCGAATTGCACAACAAGGTCCAGAGGCAGAAGGCTCAGCAGAGTCTCAAGCGCTCTAGTTGGCGCCGTCCGCATGGAATCAGTTATGCTGAGACATGCAAGACGTTGGACTCTGTCCAGTTGAGCACGAATTTTTGCTTTCTCCGTACATGGCCACCAAACGATAGCCACATATGTGAGAAGAGGTCTCACAATGGGCGAGTAGATTTAGTATATAGTGGAGGATCTTAGGATCTTAGGATCCCATTAGCCCCCCCTGCAGGCCCATGGCCGCAGGTGGCCTTCTTCATTCTGGTGTCTGCATGATCGTACCAAGAGAGTTTGGGATCTAACTTGATTCCCAGAAATCGAACTGTCCTGGAGTAATGCAACTGCACGCCACCTAAAGATATAACAGGGGGCGTGCCAAAGTTACGTCGCCTTGTGAATAGTATGAGCTCTGCTTTTTTGGGGTTAATCCTGAGACCTCCCGAAAGGCACCATATGTCCACCATACGCAAGGCTCTCATCACCGGGCCCCGTTTCGAGAGCATGGCCTCTGTCCAGCTAACCAAACAGGGTTCTGAGCCGCGGCTCGCGAGTGCTTGGCAGATTAATGCGAAATGGGTGTTGTCGAACGCCGCTTCAATATCTAGAAACGCACCCAGACAGGCCTTGCCACTACCCAGAGCACCCTCCACCTTCCTCACCAGGTGGTGTAGGGCCAGGTTCGTGGATTTGTCCGCCTGATAGGCGTATTGGTGCACATGCAGTGGTTTGTTGACCAGGATGCTTTCCATCGCCTTCAGCATAAAGCTGGTAAGGCTGATAGGTCGGTACGATTTGGGATCTGTAAAATCGCTTTTTCCGGGTTTCGGAATAAAGACGACTTTCACTTTGGGACGTAGCCCTGAGCAAGGGACGTCCTGAATAGTCCGACTATGTGTGGGGTTCGTACTTCTAATCCGCTTTGCAAAAGGCATGGATATAATCCATCCATGCCCGAAGATTTGAAGGGGGGGAATGTCTTGATTGCCCATTTCACCCTTTCATAGGTAATTATTCTTCTAGCAGTCTCGAACTCTAAGCGAATCGGAGCCCGAGAACAGCTAGGAGGATCGCGAGATGTGTTGGAGTCTGGGAAGTGAGTGCGCAGCATGACCTCCGGTGACTCCCGCTCATTAGTAGTAAAGCCGCCATCTGGAAGTGACAGCGACCCCACTTTAGTTCCAGGTTCCTTGGACAGTACTTTGCACAGTCGTGCTGCGGAAGGTGTGTTTTCAACGTCATCGCAGAAACGCCTCCAGCACTGTCTTTTGGAGTCCCTGAGTGTCTTTTTGTATTGCCTTTGAGCTGCGTGGAACGCATCTCAGTTAGTGGCGAGCTTAGTGCGCTCAGCCCTGCGAAGGAGCCGACGCGTAGTGTCACGGTGCTTTTCCGTGTTACTGTTCCACCAGGCATTCTTGGCATTGGCGGATCTCCGTCTGAGGGGACAGCTGCCCTGGAATGCCGCGACTATCGCACGAGTCAGGTTGACAGTTTCGATCTCTGTTTCGGCCGGAAGTGTGTACCTTGCCGGCATGTCCACAAGACCACCGACTAGTTCCTCTCGAAAGTGGTCCAAGTCAGTGCACCTTGGATTTCTGTAGGCTGGGGTACGTAGCCGATCGATAGTTCTAGCCTGGACACTTATCCCCGCTTCCATCGATACCTCACAACAGAAGCCGAAATCATGCAAGGCGACGACCGCATCGCGATGGCAAAAATTCCGCGCTGGGGCACATATTTTGCGTTGATTCGAAATAATATTTTACTGCAGTTATTATTGTAGTTTATAGTAAGATTACGCATTTAAAATTTTAAACTTATTTGATACTCGCTTTGAGTTTAGAAAGAATAAAAATTCAGTATTTAAATTAGGTGGGTAAATTGACAATTTTATTTTTAACTTACATTTTAGAATCTTAATTTTATTTAGAATAAATGCCTACCTCTTACTGCATTCCTGTTTAAGCTCAGAAAAAATTAAAATGGATTTTAAATTTTGATTATTTTTGATTATATTTGATTATTTTTTTTTGATTATCTTCGGAATCATTAAAATTTTCGATTTTAAATAAGCAACAAAAATTTGGCGTAGGTACCTACCTAATTTTGTTTTCGGCGTTAACATTTTTACGAAAAAGTAATACAGCAATGCAAAAACTTCCCCATAGCAACAAAGATAACCCACAAAAGTGTCAAGAATAAGTTTTTGAAAATTTGTTTTTTTTTTTTCAATAATCTTCAAAACTACATAAAATATAATATATATATTTTTTTATATGGCATATTCTTTTACAAGTAAATAATGTGCAACTTTGGGGTAAATTATCCATTTTCGTATTTTGAGGGTAGACGAATTTGAAACACCGTTTAAGTATATTTTTCCAATAAAATAAAAAATAAAAAATATTTAAAACTTTTATCATATACCTAAAAATACGTAATAATAAAAAAAAAATATTATCTTATAAAATGTAAAAATTATTAGGTCCCGCGGTATCTCCACGTAGTCGTTCCACTGTACGGCGTGCGCCACCAAATCTCGGCTTCAATTTTGACGCCACGAAACCAGTGTCACGGCTAGAACTCTCGATCGGCTACGTGGGGTATCGTACCGAGCCTGCTTCTTTAATTCAAAAAGAATGTGCCT
Organism: Anthonomus grandis grandis; assembly: GCF_022605725.1. Classification (NCBI taxonomy): domain Eukaryota; kingdom Metazoa; phylum Arthropoda; class Insecta; order Coleoptera; family Curculionidae; genus Anthonomus; species Anthonomus grandis. Next base: position 7,360,467 of record NC_065547.1, read on the forward strand.
GTGGTCCGACATTGTGACCTCAAGGGACACTCTCCATGAGCTGAAAAGGTTCACAGTACTAGGTGAACAGATAGTAAGGCCAATAATTGATTGACCCCTATTGCAGTAGAAAGTTGGGACACTGCCTCGGTTGAGTAGTTCTAGGCCATTTGCACAGGAAGTCAAACAGGAAGCGGCCCCTTGGGTTCTCATCTCCGCATCCCCAAAGGCCGTGATGTAAATTCGAGTCGCAGCTTATGAGAAGCGAGAGACCCAAGTCTTCACAGTATTTGACCACCGCAGTGACGGACGGAAAGTAGGCAGAGAAGACTACCAGATCCTTTCCCGTATCCATTCACAGTTTGACGGCTACTAGGTCCCTTGTACGGAGACCTGAGAGGAGAAAGCACCGCACATTTCTAGTAAGGATGACTGCGCGGGGATTCTCGCAAGGTACATGTTTATGTAGTGTGCCGCCAGTTAAACCCAGGCCTTTAACAGAGCCCTGGTAAGTCCAGGACTACTAAGGCGACGTCGATATGGAGCTCAGTGAGCCTTTTGCATAGAACAGCGGTGGACGCTCTTCCATGCTGTAGATTTGCCTGCAGAAATGTTATAGGCATGCTGTATGGTGTGGGGCTGGCTGACTGCCAGCACGCTTAGTCCTTGGAGCTGGAAGGGCCGTCGTCTACGGTTTGCCCTGGCCCCTCGAAAGCTGCGGTGTCAGCAGTAGTGGCCTTTTCTAAGTCGGCGGCCGAGGGCCAAGGGGCCACTATGGAAGTTGCCACCCTGGTGTCATCAGCCTTATCGAGAGCAAGAAAGCCTTGCTCTCGATAAGGGAGACAGAAACTGGTGATGCTAAAATAGCCAGCCCTGTCTGTCCCTTATCGTTTTGGCCGATCCATCATCCACCCCCACCACCTCTCTGAGGTTCTTAGCCTCTTCCTCTTCCTTCCGATTTCAAGGATTACTTTTACCATCAGATTGATTATTCGAGGCAGTTCCTACCTCTCCAAATTGGCTTGGAAGATACCAATTCAATTTTGCCTCAAAATCTACTAAAAACTGATTATTTTAACATGATTCAATAAAATGCTCTCCAGATTCCAATAAAGTACTTTTAAGGCATCATCGGACATAATTAAAAATGAAAAAATTTATGAAAAAAGAAAAAGTTTGGGAAACTTCTGCGCCAAGGACGATCTACAAAGTATGTACAGGTTGTCTAAAATCATATATTTTTTAAACAAATAAAAAAAATTTGCAAAACAAAGTTACTCAATCAAAATTTTACCAACCCAATTCAAATTCAATGAAAGCTGAACACATGGTACTAATTTTCGGCAAGAATTTTCTAACTATATCAATAAATAAATCATATTTTTGGTACCATCAATAGTTTTCCCAAAATCAAAAAACTTTGATAAAAATCAAAATATTTCCATCGACATAGTACCCATTTTTAGCTAAAATTTTCCAACTAATTCGAAGAATAAAAGTCAAATTTTTGATATCACATTTTTCCAAAATAAAAAAAAATTTAAATTAAATTAGTTCCTATTAAAAAATGCTACTCATTTTCAGCTAAAATTTTCTAACAAATTCAATCATTAAACCAAATTTTTAGTATCATCAACAGTTTTTGTCAAAATCAAAAATCTTTTTAAAAAACATTCTCATCGACATTAAATTGATTTTTGGTTTAAATTTTTTAACTAATTCAATGATTAAATCAGATTTCTGGTTCCATTAATGGTTTTCTTAAAACACTTTTTTAAAAATCGCAATCAATTTTCTTATTCACATGGTACTCATTTTCAAATAAATTTTTCCAAATAAGTTAATAATTAAATCAGATTTTTTGTACCATCAATAGGTTTCCCAAGATCAAAAAACTTCTTTACAAACCAAAATACTGCCAGCGTTTTGATACTCATTTTCAGCTAAAATTTCCCAACTAATTCAATCAAATTTCAGCTATCCCCTGAAGTTTTCCCATACCCAACATTTTCTTCTCTACCCAAATACCTACTTTTCCACTAAGCCCAACTCCTCTTTTAACTGCAAGCATTTCTTCTCATAATAATTCCCTTTGTCGCAAAGATCGAGCAGCTCCTGAATCCTTTTTTCTTTAATATCTAATGACTAATTAAAATAAATTTAATTAAAATCTAATTGAGCATATTACAACTTACTTGTTTTAAGTCCTGATTGTCTTTTTCATAGTCAAATATGATCCTCTTGGTGGCATCCAGTTCGTCTTTAAACAAGTTTTCCTTGTCTTCCGATGATCTGATGCTCTTTTCAAAGTCTGTTTTTAAAAATTTGAAATATTTGCTTTAGTGCCAGACATGAAACTCACCATCGACGATTTTTTCCATTAACGAGTTCAAATATTCATTTTCCTTTCCCAAGTTACCCTTTTCGGTCATTATTTTGTATTTTTCCTCTGTTAAATGTTCTTTTTCTTTTTGTAAGTTGGTTGCTGCATTTGTTGCTTCTTGTAAGGACTGTTTTGTTGCATCCAGTTCCTTTTTTAGATGATTTATTGTTTCTGTCATAGACTAAAAATCAGATAAATCAAATAAATTATTTATAATAGCTTAAGAATCATTACAGACCTTCTCTTTCTCCCTCAAACAGTTTAGGTCCTTATTAAGTTTCTCAATATTATTTTTCAAGTAATCGTTGCTGGTTTCCAAAGTTTTCTTATCATCTCTCAGCTGAAAACTTGAAAATATCATCATCAAAGTTCACACACGAAAATGCCACTCTTACGTGCTCGATAAGTTTCTTCAGCTGTTTAATGTTCACTTCGTATTTGCTCGTTTCATTTTCTAATTTCGTGTTGGATTCCTTATGCAGTTTCTCATTTCTGTCGATATCTTTTCTTAGTTCGCTTATTTCTGCGTGCTTTAGTGCCAACTCTTTTACTCCACCGTTGAATTTCTCTTGCAAATCTGAGAGTTTGCACTTGAGTTGGTCGTTCTAAATTTAAGAAAAGTTAAACAACGTGGGTGGAATTGATTGTTGTCTTAGTCTAGTTTCGTAATTTAGTAAAATAAATTATAATATTAAGATAATCAATTGCAAGTTTCCACTTTGCCATTAGAGAGTTGATTCATGGCAGTTAAATTGCGAAATAATGATTTACCGCACATCAAAGTAGACGTTACTTACAAGGCAATTTACTCATTATTTAATGATACAGAATTCATTATAATAGAGTATGGTACTCATGATTTTGAATTAAAATTTGCATGCAAAAAATCAATACTTTCTTTATGATTTATTTCTACTGATTCATTACAATCAATTCTAGTTATCATTGATCACATCTAAGGCTTTATATTATCGTTTATTTAAATCAAGTTCAACGAAGGAGACACTCAAAATTTAGTTATTCACGGTGTGTGAAAGTTAAAATAATATCAATTTTAAGGATTGATTTTATTGTTAGATTGATTATTCAAGGCAGTTGCTTTATTAAAAAAACTCTTTAGCTTCCAATAAAATACTTTCAAGGCTTAATTATCTTAATGAAAACTAATTAAAAACAAGTCACTTATTATTAAATGATATATAATTATGGCAATATTGATTAAATTCCCACTCAAAATTTAACGATAAAAGACTAAATAATTTATTCATTCTGATTCAGTAAAATGAGTCTGATGCCTTAACAAACCAATTTAACGAGTTTAATTTATCACAAGACATGTCACTTATGAAATAATAATTCACAAGTCTTAATATTGATTCAGAATTTATAAAAAATTATTGTTTATCCTGAATCAATAATATCACTTTTGTCTATTTATTTAAATCAAGTTCAACTCATTTGACTTAAAATATAATCACCCAGTATGAAGGTTAAAATAAAATCAATCTCAAGGATTATATAATGTTTATAAAGCCAATGCATAACACACAAAAAATCAATAATCAAAGCACAAATCTCCCATTTACAGCTGATTAAAGGCAATTAATTAATAATTTATTGATTCAGAAATATTTAAAGTTGATTATGAAAGTATCAGTTAAATTTTGGCTTGATATTAAAAAAAACATTATTCGCAGTGATTTATTAAAATATATCTCTTAAAGCCAATGATTCACACTCAAAAAATCAATAATCAAGGGATAAATTTCTCATTAAAAGCTAATTGATTCATAATTAATTGAGCCATAGATATTTAAAATTGAATATAAGAATAGTTAAATTTTTACTCATGACATAAGAAAATCATTACATTTGTGTGATTCATTAAAATGATATTCAAAGCAATGTATCATACTCAAGAAATCGACAATCAAAGTTTAAATTTTATTGATTAAAGGCAGCTGTTTTTATTGGTCCAGATATTTTTTAAGTTAATTACGGTAATCTTAGTTAAATATTAACTCAAAATTTGCACTAATTTATTAAAATAGTTTTCTGTTATCAATTAATGAAACTTTCAAAGATACATTCTTTAGTTGAATACTGAATAAATATAAAACATTAAATTATGAATCAATTTAGTAATTGAATTGATGCATAATGATTTACGTCAAAGTAGGCATTAGATGATTTGGTTCTAAATTTATAAAAAATTCTTTACATTATTCTGATTTATTAAATTTGATTCTAATATCTAAGAAAATCAATATCAAAAGCCTAATTGATCATTAAAATAATATTTATGGCAATTAACTGATTTTTTTAATAATACAACATTTAATCAATAATTTCCTTTTATACTTTGATTTAGTACAATCAATTCTAGTTGTTAATGAACCACATCCAAGGTTTCATTTTCTTATTTATTTAAATCAAGTTAAACGTACTCGACTTAAAATATAATTATCTAGAGAGTGTGAGAAATTGAAAAAAAATTCAATTTCAAAGATTGATTCTATTATTAAATTGAAAATGCTAGGTAAATGTTCACTCAATATTTACTAAAAACTCACTATCTCAAAATAATTCATTAAAATACTCTCTAGTTTCCACAAAGTACTTTCAAGGGTCATTTTCTCAATCAAAACTGATTGAAGGTAATTGACGCACTATTTATTGATTCAGAATTCACTAAAATTGATTATGGCGACCTTGATTATGCTGACTCAAAATTTACAAAAAAATGTATATGTTCTTCTATTCCGATTTATTAATATAATTTCCAGAGCCAGAGAATCAGTACCAAGAATTTAATTAATCATTAAATGGATATTGAACGCAATTGAATAAAGGAATAATGATTCAAATCTTGTATGCTGTCATAGAAATTTTAATAAAATGTTGACTCAAAATTGACGAAAAACTCATGATCTCAGAGTGAATCATTAAAACGCCGTCCAGCTTTCAATAAAGTACTTTCAAGGCATTATTCTCTTAATAATTCTTTAGATTAATATGTAAAAAATCAATAATTTCTTCACTCTGATTCATTACAATAATTTCTAGTTGTCAATCATATCCAAGGTTTTTTTCTCATTTATGTATGTAAATCAAGTTAAACATATTCGACTTTTTCAATTAGAACCAATTTCAAGAATTGATTTTATAATTAGATTGATTATTAAAGGAAGTTGATATGACGATTTACCCCATCAAACTGGCTTGAGAAATGACAGTTGCTATATAATCTTAATTACTATTTAATATACTATTAAATAGGCAAATATATTAAAATCAATAATTTCTTTACTCTGATTCATTAAAATTACTTCTAGTTATTAATGAATGAATTCAAAGTTTTCTTAATTTAGTAAAATAAATTATAATTTTAAGATAATCAATTGCAAGTCTGCACTTTGTCACTAGAGAATTGATTCATGGCAGTTAAATAGCGAAATAATGATTTACCATCAAAATATATGTTACTTCCAAGGCAATTTACTCATTATTTAATGATACAGAATTCATTATAATTGAGTATGGTACTGATGATTTTGAATCAAAATTTGCATGCAAAAAATCAATACTTTCTTTACACTGATTTATTACAATCAATTCTAGATATTATTGATCACTTCTAAGGCTTTATATTATCGTCTATTTAAATCAAGACACAAAATTTAATTACCTACGGTGTGTGAAAGTTAAAATAATATAAATTTTAAAAATTGATTTTATTGTTAGATTGAATATTCAAGGCAGTTGCTTTATTAAAAAACTCTTTAGCTTCCAATAAAATACTTTGAAGGCTTGATTATCTTAATGAAAACTGATTAAAAACTAAACAATTGAATTATGGAAATCTTGGTTAAATTTCCACTCGAAATCTCAAGAATCAATAATTTATTGACTCTGATTCGATAAAATGAGTCTAATGCCTTAACAAACCAATTTAATAATTTAATTTATCACAAGACATGTCACTTATGATATAATGGCCCACAAGTCTTAATAGTGACTCAGAATTTATAAAAAATCATTGTTTAACCTGAATCAATAATATCACACTTGTCTATTTATTTAAATCAAGTTCAACACATTTGACTTAAAATATAATCACCCAGTATAAAGGTTAAAATAAAATCAATCTCAAGGATTATATAATGTTTATAAAGCCAATGCATAACACACAAAAAATCAATAATCAAAGCACAAATCTCCCAATTACAGCTGATTAAGGGCAATTAATTAATAATTTATTGATTCAGAAATATTTAAAGTTGATTATGGAAGTATCAGTTAAATTTTGACTTGATATTAAAAAAAACATTATTCGCAGTGATTCATTAAAATATATCTCCTAAAGCCAATGATTCACACTCAAAAAATCAATAATCAAAGGATAAATTTCTCATTAAAAGCTAATTGATTCATAATTAATTGAGCCATAGATATTTAAAATTGAATATAAGAATAGTTGAATTTTTGCTCATGACTTATAAGAAAATCATTACATTTGTGTGATTCATTAAAATGATATTCAAACCAATGTATCACACTCAAGGAATCAACAATCAAAGTTTAAATTTTATTGATTAAAGGCAGCTATTTTTATTGGTCCAGATATTTTTTAAGTTAATTACGGTAATCTTGGTTAACTATTAACTCAAAATTCGCACTAATTTATTAAATAGTTTCCTGTTATTAATTAATGGAACTTTCCAAGATATATTCTTTGGTTGAATATACTAAATAAATTTAAAACATTAAACTATGAATCAATTTGGTAGTTGCATTGATGCATAATAATTTACGTCAAAATAGGCATTAGATGTTTTAATTCTAAATGTATAAACAATTCTTTACATTATTCTGATTTATTAAATTTGATTCTAATGTCCAAGAAAATCAATATCAAGAGCCTAATTGATCATTAAAATAATATATAAGGCAATTGACTGATTTTTTAATGATACAGAATTTAATCAATAATAACTTATTATACTCTGATTTAGTACAATCAATTCTAGTTGTCAATGAATCACATCCAAGGCTTCATTTTCTTATTTATTTAAATCAAGTTAAACGTACTCGACTTAAAATATAATCATCTACTCGTAGAGAGTGTGAGAAATTGAAAAAAAATTGATTCTATTATTAAATTGAAAATGCTAGGTAAATGTTCACTCAATATTTACTAAAAACGCACTATCTTAAAATGATTAATTAAAATACTCTCTAGTTTCCAACAAAGTACTTTCAAGAGACATTCTCTCAATGAAAACTGATTGAAGGTAATTGACGCACTATTAAATGATTCAGAATTCACTAAAATTGATTATGGCGACCTTGATTATGCTGACTCAAAATTTACAAAAAATGTATATGTTCTTCTATTCCGATTTATTAATATAATTTCCGGAGCCAGTGAATCAATACCAAGAGTTTAATTAATCATTAAATGGATATGAATCATTAAAATGCCGTCCAGCTTTCAATTAAATACTTTTAAGGTTTCATTCTCTTAATGAGAACTGATTGAATGCCATTCATTTATTATTTGATAATTCAGAACTCATTAAAATTGATTATGGCTCAAAATTTATATGCAAAAAATCAATATTTTCTTTAATCTGATTCATTACAATCATTTCTAATTGTCATTAAATTAGATCCAGGGCTTCATTTTTTCATTTATTTAAATCAATTTCAACGCATTTGACTAAAAACATAATATTTCAGAGGCCGTGAAAGTTAAAGATCAATTTCAGGATTTATTATATTTTGTCATTGAATCTAAGATAAAACACTTAAAATGAATAAGTACAAATCAATAATTTCTTCACTCTAATTCATTACAATAATTTATAGTTGTCAACGAATCACATCCAAGATTTTTTTTTTATTCATGTAAATCAAGTTAAACGTATTCGACTCATTACACGAGTCTGAAAGTTCAAATGGAACCAATTTCAAGAATTGATTTTATTATTAGAATGATTATTAAAGGCAGCTGATATGATAATTTAACCCGTTAAACTGGCTTGAGAAATGACAGTTACTATTATATCCTAATTACTATTTAATGATTGTTAAATTTTGACTCAAAATTACTATGAAATAAATCAATAATTTTTTTACTCTCATTCATTGCAATAATTTCTAGTTGTCAATCCCATCCAAGGTTTTTGTCTCTTTCATGTAAATCAAGTTAAACATATTCGACTTTTTAAATTCGAACCAATTTCAAGAATTGATTTTATCATTAGATTGATTATTTAAGGCAGTTGATATGACGATTTACCCCGTCAAACTATCTTGAGAAATGACAGTTACTATTTAACCCTAATTACTATTTAATGACAGTTAAATGTTGACTCAAAATTACCATGTAAAAAATCAATAATTTCTTTACTCTGATTCATTGCAATTATTCTGGTTTTCAATAACCTTGATTTAAATAAATAATAATAATAATATTAGATTGATTATTCAAGGCAATTGATCTTATGAATAACGTTTGAAAAAGTGGCAAAATAATGACAGTTAAACTTTGACTTAAAATCTACCAAGAAATCATTTCTCTACTCTGATTCATTACTAACATTTTGTAAGTCAATAAATCACATTCAGGGCAAAAGTCTCCCATTAAAAGCTGATTAAGCGCAATTGATTCAAAATTTAATGATTCAGAGATATTTAAACTTGATTATAATCTATAACAATTATTAAAACATCCCGGTTGAATTTTTTCTAAATTCTAATGAAGAACTCATTACTTCACTGTAGTCCAATAAAATAATTTTCGAAGCAACGAATCAACTTGAAAAGATCAATAATTACGGCATAAATCTTTTATTTTAAGCTAATTTAACACTATTGATTCGTGATTTCTAAATACAATGAATCACACTCAAGGAATTAACAAAGTATATATAAGTATAAATAATCAAAGCGTATATCTCTCATTCAAAAACTGTTGCCTTTTAGTCAATAATAGTGAAATAACGATTTTTTTAAATAAATATTAAGTAAATGTTTAACCATAATTCCATAAAAAACTTTAAATATCTCTGGATAAATAAGTTATGAATCAATAGCATTTATTCAGCCTAAAATAAGAGGTTTATCCTGATATTAAAATTGCAAAAAAATTATTGATTTTTTAGATGTGATTTGCTTTGAAAATCATTTTCGTGAATCACAGTGAAGTAATGATTATTTGTAAATACTGAGTCAAAATTTAACCGAGAACCTTATAATCAACTTTAAATATCTCTGAATAAATAAATTATGATTTCATTGCGTTTAAGCTGTTTTAAATAAGAAATATATGCTTTAATTATTGATTACTTGATTGTAGTTTATTGGCTTTAGAAATAATTTTAATGAATCACAGTAAAGTAATAATTTGTGTGTAAGTATTAAGTTAAAACTTAATTGAAATTCCTATAATCAACTCTAAATATTTCTGATTCATTAAGAATAAATTGTGTTTAATCAGGTTTAAATAACAAACTTATGCTGTGATTATTGATTCCTTAGGTCTGATTCAATGGCTTTAGATTTTAAATATCTCTGGACCATTGCGCTTAATCAGTTTTAAGTAATTGATTTATGCTTTAATTTTCATTCCTTAAGTGTGATTGGAACTAATTTTATTGAATCGCAGTGCACAAATCATTGTAGCACAAGTATTGAGTCATTATTCAACCCAGATTCTAATAATAAATGAATTGCCTTTAATCAATTTTAAATGGGAGATCTGTTCTGATATTGATTCCTTCAGTATGATTTATTGCTTAAGAAATCATTTTAATTAGTTAAAATGTTAAAACTTGAAAGATGCGGTAAATAATTATTTCTGAATTCGACTACCTGATCTCTCATTTTTTACTGACTAAATGCAATTGATTCATAACTCTTTTATCACAATAAAGTCATAATTTGTGTGTAAATATTGAGTTAAGACTTCATTAAAATTCCTATAATCAACTCTTAATATCTCTGGATCATTAAGAATCAATTGCGTTTAATCAGTTTTAAATGGGAGATCTGCTGTGACATCGATTTCTTTAGTATGATTCATTACTTAAGAAATCATTTTAATTAGTTAAAAAGTTAAAACTTAACTGAAATTTCTATAATCCTTTAAATAAGAGTCGTATGCTGTGATTATTGATTCCTTAAGTGTGATTCATTGGGCTTATAAATCATCTTATTGAATCATAGTAAACTAATAATTTTTTATAAATATTGAATTAGAATTTAACCATAGATCCATAATCAACTGCTGCAATAAATGAGAGATTTATGCCTTGGTTACTGATTCCCGTTAATCGATTGATTGATTAATTGAGCGTGGTTTATTGCTTTAAAAATTATTTTAATGAATCACAGTGAGGTTATAATTTTTTTCTAATTATTATGTCAAAATTTCAACAAGATTGCCATAATCAATTTTAATGAATTTTCTTTCACTAAATAATTAATTAATTGCCTTTAATCAGCTTTAAATGGGAGATCTGCTCTGATATTGATTCCTTAAGTGTGATTCATTGGGCTTAGAAATCATTTTATTGAATCATAGTAAACTAATAATTTTTTATAAATATTGAATTAGAATTTAATTATAGATCCATAATCAACTTTAAATATCTCTTAACAAATAAATTATGAATCAGTTGCAATAAATGAAAGATTTATGCCTTGGTTACTGATTCCCGTTAACTGATTGATTGATTAATAGAGTGTGGTTTATTGCTTTAAAAATCATTTTATTGAATCACAGTGAGGTAATATTTTTTTTCTAATTATTATGTCAAAAGTTCAACAAGATTGCCATAATCAATTTTAATCAAATTTCTGTCACTAAATAATGAATCAATTGCCTTAATTTTTAAATGGGAGATCTGCTCTAACATTGATTCCTTTAGTATGATTCATTGCTTAAGAAATCATTTTATTTAGTTAAAAAGTTAAAACTCTACTGAAATTTCTATAATCAACTTTAAATAAGAGTCTTATGCTGGGATTATTGATTCCTTAAGTGTGATTCATTGGATTTAGAAATCATTTTATTGAATCATAGTAAACTAATTATTTTTTTATAAATATTGAATTAGAATTTAATTATAGATCCATAATCAACTTTAAATATCTCTGAATAAATAAATTATGAATCAGTTGCAATAAATGAGAGATTTATGCTTTAGTTATTGATTCCCTTTAATTGATTAATTGAGTGTGGTTCATTGCTTAGAAAATCATTTTAATGAATCACAGTGAGGTAACAATTTATTTTTAATTATTATGTCAAAATTTTAATAAGATTGCCATAATCAATTTTAATCAATTTTCTGTCACTAAATAATGAATCAATTGCCTTTAATCAGTTTTAAATGGGAGATCTGCTCTGACAACATTGATTTCTTAAGTGTGAATCGTAGTGAATTAATGATTTTTTTATCAATATTGAATTAGAAATTAATCATGGCTCTATAATCAACTTTAAATATCTCTGAATAAATAAATTATGAATCAGTTGCAATAAATGAGAGATTTATGCCTTGGTTACTGATTCCCGTTAACTGATTGATTGATTAATAGAGTGTGATTTATTGCTTTAAGAATCATTTTATTGAATCACAGTGAGGTAATATTTTTTTTCTAATTATTATGTCAAAAGTTCATCAAAATTGCCATAATCAATTTTAATCAAATTTCTGTCACTAAATAATGAATCACTTGCCTTAAATTTTAAATGGGAGATCTGCTCTAACATTGATTTCTTTAGTATGATTCATTACTTAAGAAATCATTTTAATTAGTTAAAAAGTTAAAACTTAACTGAAATTTCTATATTTAACTTTAATAAGAGTCTTATGCTGTGATTATTGATTCCTTAAGTGTGATTCATTGGATTTAGAAATCATTTTATTGAATCATAGTAAACTAATTATTTTTTTATAAATATTGAATTAGAATTTAATTATAGATCCATAATCAACTTTAAATATCTCTGAATAAATAAATTATGAATCAGTTGCAATAAATGAGAGATTTATGCTTTAGTTATTGATTCCCTTTAATTGATTAATTGAGTGTGGTTCATTGCTTAGAAAATCATTTTAATGAATCACAGTGAGCTAATAATTTATTTTTAATTATTATGTCAAAATTTCATCAAGATTGTCATAATCAATTTTAATACATTTTCTGTCACTAAATAATGAATCAATTGCCTTTAATCACTTTTAAATAGGAGATCTGCTCTGACATTGATTTCTTTAGTATGATTCATTGCTTAAGAAATCATGTTAATTAGTTAAAAAGTTCAAACTTAACTGAAATTTCGATAACAAACTTTAAATAAAAGTCTTATGCTGTGATTATTGATTCCTTAAGTGTGATTCATTGGATTTAGAAATCATTTTATTGAATCATAGTAAACTAATAATTTTATATAAATATTGAATTAGAATTTAATTATAGATCCATAATCAACTTTAAATATCTCTTAATAAATAAATTATGAATCAGTTGCAGTAAATGAGAAATTTATGATTTGGTCATTGATTCCTTTAATTGATTAATTGAGTGTGGTTTATTGCTTTAAAAATCATTTTAATGAATCACATTGAGGTAATAATTTTTTTCTAATTATTATGTCAAAATTTCACAAGATTGCCATAATCAATTTTAATGAATTTTCTGTCATTAAATAATGAATCAGTTACCTTTAATTAGTTTTTATTTATAGAATGAAGCCTTGAAAGTACTTTATTGAAGAATCGAGGGTATTTTAATAAATCACTTTGAGTTTTTAGTAAATTTTCAGTGAACTTTAACTGATATTTCCCAAGTTCATTTCGACTTGGTGAATCATCATATCAACCATCTTGAATAAACAATTTTATGATAAAATCCATCTGTAAAAATAATTTTTTTTCCAACTTTTGCAACCTTTAGATGATTATATTTTACGTCAAATACGTTGAACTTGATTTAAATAAATGAGAAAATGAAACCTTGGATGTGATTCCATTGCAACTAGAAGTTATTGTAATAAATTAGAGTGAAGAAATTATTGATTTTTTGTATGTAAATTTGAGGTAAAAATTTAATCAAGAATCATTAAATAATGGGTCAGTTGCCTTCGATCAGTGTTGAATGAAAGAATAAAGCCTTGAGAGTAGAAATAGTAAATGATTAATTAAGCTCTTGATATTGATTTTCCTGGACATGAGAATGAGGACATTTTTTGAGAATTAAATCCTCGTCTATTTTGACATGCGGTAAATAATTATTTCTGAATTTAACTACCATGAATCAATTCTCTAACGACAAAATGATAAGAAGAAAGAAAGACTTGACTTTTCATTCTACTGAATCAGGAGAACTTTGAAGTCACTCATTATTAACTAAAAGTAATTTCAACGAATCAGAGTGAAGAGCAATTTTTTTGTCAATGTTGAGAAAAAAATAACAACATTTTGTATTGATTCAGAATTTGTTGAAATTGATTATCGCCATCTTGGTTAAATTTTGACTTAAAATTCACTCTGGTATAAAAATATTGATTATTTTAACTCTTATTGAAGTAATCTCATTTTACCAATGAATCACTTTCAGGGCTTCATTCTTAGGTTGAAAACTGATTAAAGGTAATTATTAATTAATTATGTATTGATAGAGAGTGTCTTAAAGTTGATGCTGGTAAATTTGACTCTAAAAATTACTTATTTTCTTCTGGTTTATTAAATTGATTCTCAAGGTTGAATTCTATCATTAAAATACTATTGATTAATAATGATTTAAAGTAGACGTTAAAAATGTTAAACCACCATTTACATAAAAAACATTATTTAACTGCGATTCATTAAAATCATCAATCAATTCCAGTTTCCTAGAAATCATTTTCAAGAAGTCATTATCTCATTGAAAATAATTAAAGGGAAACAAATCAAGAAAAACTGAATACTTCTGCAGTAAGTTTCTGCTTGTCCTGAACAGCGTGTAACAATTATGAATCAATTATGTAATACTACAAAGAGTCTTAAAGTTAGCGTTGATAATTTTGAGTCACAAAATTTTTTATTTTACTGTGATTCATTAAATTTACTCTCAAGGTTGCATTCGATTATTAGAATAATTATTTAAAGCAGTTGAATTGATCAATATTCACATATCTTCAAAATATACGTTAAAAATGTTAGCACAACATTTACACATAAAAACCATTCATTCACTCTGATTTAATGAAATCATCACTCCAGTTTCACAAAAATCATTTTCAAGGCGTCATTATCTCTTTGAAAACGATTAGACAACTAACTCATATAGAAATGATTCAGAATCCGTTAAAATTGATGCTGATAATCTTGATCCGAATCATTAAAATGAGTTATTAGAAAAGAAATCAAGAAAACTCAATACTTCTGCAATCAGTTTATGCTTCTCTTGAACAGCGTGTTCCTTCTCTTCATTAGCCGCCTTCAAGTCCCTTAGCAGAATTCTTATGGCGGTCTTTTCATTTCTATACTTCTCTTCTAGTCGTTGCATCTACAAGAGGAAATCAATTTAACCTGAAAGGATTGAATGAAAATTAATGAAATTACCTGAAACTGAACGGATTTGGCCATTGCTTCTTTAGAATGTCCTAACTCCACGTTCTTCTTCACCTCATTATTCAATCCGTCGTTCAGTTTGTCTTTTAACTGGGAAACTTCATTAAGCTCCTGACAAAGTGCGAGTTTCTCTTTGGCGTGTTGAATCTGAATTTCATTCAGTTTTTGCATGTTGTTTTGTAGTTCGTTTATCGTCCTGTCTCGCTCTAGAATCTCTTCTTTGAGTTTTTCTCCTTGCTTCTTACTGTATTCTGCCATTACCTTTAAATCACTTGTTAAGTATGGTAATTGTGCACGCTGTGCAAGGATCTTACGTTTAGTTTGCTGGCTTCTCTTTTTACATTGGCAAGGTGACCTTCTAGCTCTTTTTGCTGCATCATTTCGGTTTTTAGGTGGTGAATTATTGACTTTAAGATGTTTTTCTCTTCTAAGTATTTCATGCGTTCAGTTTGTAAGGCTGCAATGCTGAAAATCAATAGGAAATTGAGGAAATTTAGTGTTTTACTCACACAAAGTCGTTTGATGTTCCGTATCGAGCTTTTGCTTCAGATTATTCACTTCGCTCTCGAGCTTTTCGATATCCTTCACTTGTCTTTGAATGGTTTTCAGGGTTACTTCATGGTTGTTTGCTAAGACGGTATTTTCACTTTTAGTGGTTTCTTTTTCAAGTTTTAGTTGAATGTTTTCATCTCTAAGCTTTAAAATATTAACTATGTCAGCATCATCATTAATATCATAATCAGTATTAGTCTTAACCTTATCGACTTCTTTTTTAACATACTGCAATTCTTCTTGTTTATGTTCAATTTCCTTGAGAATATCACCCGCCCCAGTTTCTTTGATGATTTTATGGAGGGCACTAAGTTCGTTTTGTAAGGAGTAATTCTCGGTTGTAATGTTGGCGACGAATAGTTTCGTTTGTTCAATAATTTTGTCCTTTTCTTGTAGCTATAAGAAAGAACCATAATAATTTAATCAATTCTCATTGAAAAAATTACGTCATTATAATCAATATAATCTCAATTATTAACTCGATATTCATAAAGGAGATTTTTAAATCAAAGCATTTAATTGAAACAGTCGAGGACTCTATTTAAAATTAATTCATGGCTTTTTTTTTAATTGATTTATTGATTAAAATAATCATTAGATTGATTATTTCATCTGATTTAAGCTGGTAATCATCAACTATAGGAAATAAAGGCTCGTCTGATACACCAACCAGAATCATCATCCTGATTATTAAACGAAATAGACCCTTATTTTTTTATAGACCCTTATTTTTTACTCAATTCTGGGAGATTATCTGATTCAATATAATAACATTATTGTATTCTTGAATCAAGCCAAATTGAATCACAGTAGTTAATTGATTTAGTCAATGACCATTAGAATACAATAAAAATTAATGTTTGGACTATTTAATTGATTTCAGTGATTTTGAATCAATGAGATGCTAATTATTTCATCTGAATCATAATGATAATAATCAACATAATCAATTTTAGAAATTAAAGGAATGATTCTTAGACGTTTAATCAGTTTCTAATCAAACCATGGCTAAGAAAACAAATATTCAATATTGATTTTAATGAAAGGTAAGTTATCTCAAAATCATAATAATAAAGATTTTATCAGTTCCTGGCCAATCTGAATCATTATTACTGGGCTCTAATCATTTTTTAATCAATTTCTATAAGTTCATGGCTTTTCTGATATAACCAATAATTGATTCCAAAATCCTTTAAAGATCGAATAAACATTCTTAAATCACTAACATGACAATTAAATCAATTCCTTACAAAGAGAATTAAGTGGTAAATTTTCAATTTTTCATTGAATAAAGTTTATTTGTAATCACAACTATGACGATAAATTCATCAATTCCAAGCAAAAAAATAATTATGCGAATTACAAAGTTTATTGTAAATTCTGGGAAACTATTAATCAATTTAATAGAATGACAATTATAAAAATTGAATCAATTCTCAATAGGTAAATTCTTACCTAGATCAATAATCTAGATTAATTTATTTTATTTGCCTGTGTGATATGTTATAGCAATATAATAAATTAATAAATTTTTGGAATGTCAAGGCTTTAATTTGAACTGATTTAAAGAGGTGCTTGGAACCAAAAAATTATTATCATGAAATTGATTATTTTATCAATTCTAAACAGATAAATACTTATCTGAATGGTAAAAATTATCATAAAAAATTTGAGTCAGTGAAACTTTAAAATCATCATTAACTAATAACAACAATTATTACATTTGAATCAATAATATTTTATCAATATTAAGTGATTCCGAAACTTCCCTTTTCCAGTATAACAACATCATAAATTACTACAATAGTGATGCATTCATCATTTGTTAGCAGAAAAAATATTTGAATCACAAAATTAGACGATTGACATATATATTAAATTGATAATTAAAATTATTGATTCATAGATTTAATTGATTAAACAATTTAATAAATTTCAGTCGACCAACATTTAAAAACATAATCAACTATATTAATCATTATTATTTTCGGCAAATAAAGGTTTAAAAACCTCAATAACTTCTGAGTCAATAATGTTTTAATAATAATAATTGATTCTAAGACTTGTTTAAAACCAGTACAACATGAATAATTACAGTATGGATGACTGATTCATCAATTCCTAGCATGATGATTTGAATCGCAAAAATTGTTGAAAAAAATAAGACGATGAATCATTTCACATATTGATTGATGAATCTTTTAAACAATCATTAACTATTTTAATCAACTTTTGACGTAAAACGACTTAATAAAATAATTACTAATAACCAAAATTATTACTTTTGAGTCAATAACCTTTTATCATTAATAATTGAGTCTGAGACTTTTTTAGAATCAGTCTAATAATTTTATGAATCACAATAAATGATTAATTAATGCCTAGGAAATATAGAACTTTCTTGAATCTGAACGAAAATTATTGTAGTTCTAGGACCAAGAATCAATTTATAGAATGATAAATGTAATAAATTAATCAATTCTTGGAGAGCCTTGGCTTTGATTTAAATTTATTTAAAGAGATCTTAAGAGCAAAAACAATTATAATCACAAAAGTTATAATTTAATCAATTCTCATCAGGTAAATGCTTATCTGAACCGCAAAAGTTATAAGAAATCTGAGCCGATAAACTTTTAGAATTAACTTTAATTTTTGACAAGTAAAGGTTAAATAACTCAATCACCACTTCCAAGTAATAATTGATTTCAAGACTTCTTTAGAACTAGTATAAAACTTTTATTGATCACAACAATTCCTCAATTCTTAGCAGAAAAATGATTATATAAATCACAAAAATTGAGGAATAATACTATAAATTAATCAATTCTTAAAAATCAGTGCCTTGATTTGAATTGATTCGAAGGGAACTTAAGAACCAAAAGAATTTTAATAAAAAAGTGATAATTTCATTAATAAGCAAATTAATAAATCTCAGTCGACCAACATTTAGAAAGATCATCAACTATAATAATCAATTTTCGGCGAGTAAAGGCGTTATATTCTTCTTTATCATTTTTAAATTAATAACATTTTATCATTAATAATTGATTCCGAGACTTCTTTAGAACCAGTAAAAAAACTTGTAATTATTTTAATTATAAGAAGATAAATACTTTTATAGATTGACAAAGAAAATAAATAAATCAATTCTTGGAGAGTCAAGGTTTTAACCTGAATTGATTCGAAGGGAACCTAAGGACAAAAAACATAGTCACAGAAATGATAATTTAATCAATTCTTAGTAGGTAAATGCTTACCTGAATCACAAAAATATATAGTAAATATAAGACGACGAATCAATTTATAGACTGTTAAATATATTAAATTATTTAATTCCTTGAAGGACAAAGTTTGTTAATTTAAATTGATTCGAAGAGAACCTTAAGAGTTAAAAAAAAATTATAATTGCGAAAATGTTAATTCGATTGTCAATAAGTAAAAAATTATTATAAGAAATCTGAGTCTATAGTCTAGTCTATGTAAATAATCAATTTCTTAATTAATTCTCATAAAAGAGATTTCTAAATCAAAGCATTTAATTGAAACAGTCAATGACACTATTTAAAATTAATTTTAAAATTATTAAAAATTAATGGCTTTTTTTTAAATTAATTTAGTGATTGAAATAATCATTAGATTGATTATTTCATCTCATTCAAGCTGGTAATTATCAACTCTAGGAAATAACGGGGTTCATCTTATACACCAACTAGAATCATCATAATGATTATTAAATGAAATAAAGACCCCTAACGGTTTATGTGAATAATAATAAATTATTGATTAATGACATTTTGTAATCACTGTGATAATTTTTTACTCAATTCTGGGAGATTATATGATTCAATATAATAACATTATTGTATTCTTGAATCAAGCCAAATTGAATCACAGTAGTTAATTGATTTAGTCAATGACCATTAGAATACAATAAAAATTAATGTTTGGACTATTTAATTGCTTTCAGTGATTTTGAATCAATGAGATGCTAATTATTTTATCTGAATCATAACGATAATAATCAACATAATCAATTTCAAAAATTAAAGGAATGATTCTCAGACGTTTAATTAGATTCTAATCAAACGATGGTTAAGAGAACAAATATTCAATATCCATTTTAATGAAAGGTAAGTAATCTTTAAAATAATAATAATAATGATTATATCAGTTCCTGACCAATCTGAATCACTATTACTGGGCTCTAATAATTTTTTAATCAATTTCTATAAGTTCATGGCTTTTCTGATATAACCGATAATTGATTCCAAAATCCTTTAAAGATCGAATAAACACTCCTAAATCACTAAAATGACAATTAAATCAATGACATACAAATAAAGAATTAAGTGGTGAATTTTCAATTTTTCATTGGATAAAGTTTATTTATAATCACAGCTATGATGATAAACTCATCAATAATTATGAGAAAATATAGCAGAAAAATAATTATGCGAATTACAAAGTTTATCATAAATTCTGGAAAACTAATTTATCAATTTTATAGAATGACAATTATAAAATTGAATCAATTCTCAATGGGTAAATTCTTACCTAGATCAATAATCTAGATTAAATTATTCTATTTGCCTGTGTGATATATTATAATAATATAAAAAATTAATCAATTTTTGGAAGGTCAAAGCTTTGATTTGAACTGATTCAAAAAGATGCTTGGAACCAAAAAAATTATAATCAAGAAATTGATTATTTAATCAATTCTAAACGAGTAAATGCTTATCTGAATCGCAAAAAATATCATAAAAAATTTGAGTCATTGAAACTAAAATCATCATCTACTAATAACATTTGAATCAATAATATTTTATCAATATTAATTGATTTGAATTCCTAGTAGAAAAATGATAATTTGAATCGCAAAAATTGTTGCAAAAATAGGACGGTGAATCATTTCACAGATTGATTGATAAACCTTTGAAACCATCATCAACTATTTTAATTAACTTTCGACGTAAAACGGCTTAATAACCACAATTATTACTTTTGTCAATAACCTTTTATCAATAATAATTGAGTCCACAATCAATCACAATAATGATAATTGATCCATCAATGCCTAGCAAATATAAGACTTTCTAAATCTGAACGAAAGTTATTGTAAATCTAGGACCAAGAATCAATTTATAGAATGATAAATGTAATAAATTAATCAATTCTTGGAAAGCCTTGGCTTTGGTTTGAATTTATTTAAAGAAATTTTAAGAGCAAAAATTATAATCCAAAAATTATAATCCAAAAAAATAATAATTTAATCAATTATTTGAAATATAAGCCGATGAATCAATTTACAAACTCACAAACATAATAAATTAATCAATTCTTGATATGTCAAGGTTCGAAGGAATCCTATGAATCAAAAAAATTATAATCAAAAAAATGATAATTCAATCAATTCTCAGTAAAGAAATACTTATGTGAATCGCATAAATTATAATAAGAAATTTGAATTGATGAATCATAACTATGATAATCAATTTTTGAAGTATAAAGACTTAATAATCTCTTATTAATATTAAATCAATCACCATTAATTATTATGACATTAGTGTTTGATTCCAAGGCTTCTTTAGAAGAAGTATAGTAAAAGAACTTTATCAATCAAACAATGGTGATTGATTCATTAATTCCCAGAATGTAAATGCTTATACGAATACTAAAATTTATCGTAAAAAATTTTAAAATTTTAAGAATGACAACTATGATAATTAAATCAATTTCTGAAAGATCAAGGCTTTTCTTACACACGAAGCTTTTTATTAATTTGTAGGCCTCCTTAGAACTAGAATCCAAATCTTTATTATCACAATGATATTAATTTAATCAATTTTCAGCAAATCAAAGTTCATCTGACCATAAATTATTATAATTAAGTTGGAATTAATGAAACTCTAAAATCAATCAAATCACTTTGATGACTATTTACTCAGAGACTTATAGTACATGATTTTTATTACTCATCAAATCGTTCATCCATTTGAAATGATGATTAAGCTGTAATTTAAAATAGCCTTCCATATTTCCACTTAAAATAAACATACGAATGATTTTATGAAGTCCATTAATCTGATGATAATTTAATCAATTTCTGATAATTTATTAAATCACAATGATCCAAAACATTACCTCCTGCAAAAACTTATCAGTATTGGTAACGTTATGGACCGAAATACTCTTCTCTCCCTCATACTGAAGTCTTAGTTGTTCAGCCTTTTCTTCGGATGTCCGCAAAGTACCCTCGAGAATTTTACATTTTTGTTCCAGAATTGATTTTTCATCAACCAGACCGGAAATTTCCTCGACTTTCTTCACCATCACGTCCAGTTCCGATATGGATTTCTTCAAGTTTTCTTGTAGGCTCTTGTTGGTTTCTTTTAGGGCTGACCTGAATAACTCTTCAGATTAACATACCCCCAAGCATCAAGGAATTCCACTTACAAATCCTTATCTTTTAGGACATTTTCGTTATGGAAATGCAGCAGCTCCTTGGAAAGTTCGTTGATGCATGAACGACATATATGGATTAAATCTGTTAAGCAGTTACCCTTGATCTGCAATAACTTTAGTAAAATGTATTGGGGAAACTCGTAAATAGTCTCACCTTTAGGTTTGTCCAGTTAAGAGCGAACGGTACCGATTTCAGCTGATTCTTCAAAGTTTCCAAGTCGTCCAGCAGGATATCCCCCACTTCCAGAGCCTCTTTAAGAATGTTCTCTTTGGTGTTCAGCTTGAAGTTCACTGACACCAGCTCAATCTCGTAGTCTGTCTTCAGCTTATGATATTCACCTGAAAAATGTTTGATGAAATGTTTTGATGATTATTAAAGGTCGTTTTAGACCTTTCATATTTTGCATTTTCAAGGTGTAGCTCCTCAGCTGATCTTCCATTCCGTCATTCTGCTTTTGGAACATGTGCAACTCGCTCTCAAGACTCTCGATTTTCTTGAAGAGACTTTCTAGTTTTATTTGGAGTTTCTCGTTGTGACGCAGTAACGAATCTACTTGGCTATCCCAATCTATAAAAGGAATTTTTATAATAATAAATCACCAAACAGATTTGATATTCTCTATACTTAATTTAGAGAATTTAAAGAATTTTTAGACAACCAAGGATCAGTTTCTAAAATTTCCCAGGAAATTAAAAAGTTTCAGTGAGGAAGCCTAAATTTCGAAAATTGGTAATTTCACTGAATATAAGAATTTTAGGAAAAGAAGCTTCAACTTCAAGAATTTATCAGAGAATTAAAAAATTTAACGAATTTTTATGCAACGAATTTTATTTACGACTTTAAAAAATTTATCAAGGGATTTAAAAATTTTACAATTTTTTTAGAAATATAATTTAAGTTTCGAAAATTTGTCAAAAAATTTAAAAATTCACTAAATTCAAGAAATTTAAATAATTTATAAACAATAGAATCTCAACGTCAGAAAGTGAAGAACTGTTTTTTAGTAAATAAAACATCAATGGCAAAAAATTGCAGGAAATATAAATATATCACTGAATTTTATAAATTTTCAAGCAACAAATTCTAAATTACAGAAATTTGCCAAAAAATTTGAAGGAATTTTTAGGAAAAGAAATGTCAATATAAAAAATTGCCAGGAAATCTAAAAATTCACTGAATTTAAGAAATTTAAAGAATTCCTAATCCTCAATTTAAAAAAATAGTCAGTCAATCTAAAGATTCAACGAATTTTTTAGAAAACAAAACCTCAATATAGAAAAATTGCCAAGAAGTCTAAAAAATTCACTAAAATTAAGAAATCGTCGAAAAATTGTCAGGAAATTGTCGTGATTATTACAGTGTTTACATTAACAGGTTTTCTATTGTAAACAGTATTTGTCTGAATTAACTTATATTTATTTCATATACTGATTTTGAAATTGTGATTAACTAATGTAATAATGGCTGCAGGAAGTACTACGGATGACGGTGATCCAGGAAATAATTGTGCTAAATGTAATTTAGTATTTGATGACATTAAGTCGATAATACAATGTACCAGGTGTGCTAAATATTATCATGGAAAGTGTGTTAATGTTGACATGCGCGGTTTTCATTTGAGAAAATCGACATGGAAATGTGAATCGTGTGATCCCTCTGCATTTAGTGATGGTGCATACAAAACAGAGCGCGCTATGAAAAGAAGCCGCACAGATGATATTGCTATTGATTTAGATGATGTAAGAGATATTATGGCCACCTTGCAGCTCTTAGTCAGTAAAACTAACGAGTTAAATCAAAAAGTCGATCTCCTCTTAAACGAAAACCAAAATTTCAAACATGAAATTGCCAGCCTGAAGAAATGTAAGCCGTCAACAGCACCATCAAGTGTGAACTCTAAGTTGTCATATGCTGCAGCAATAGGCACTAAAAATGACAACAAAGTTTTGGTTGTAAAGTAAAAGTGTCCGGTGAAAGACGTAAAGCAAGTGAAGGAGGATTTGAAAAAGAAAGTCAATCCTACTGTTATTGGAGCCGGTTTATCGCTAGGTAAAGCAACTAAAAGTGGCGGCGTTATCATTAAGTGTGGCAATGAGAAGGAGCTAACTTCGATTCAGTCGCAGATCCAGAACAACGTGGGTGACAACTACAGTGTTGAGGTACCAAAACTTTTAGAGCACAGGATTAAGGTGGTAGGCAATTATGAGTCCGAGTACAACCTATCAGATAATGAAATTTTGGCCAAAATAAAGAGTCAAAATAATGTTAAACCGAAAAATTCAAATTGTGAGAAAATCTAAAATCGTAAGCAAAAAGTTCAATATGATCTTGGAAGTTGATGCTACCACGTATGTTTATTGAAAAAGAGAAGATGAACATTGGTTGGAACCGTTGTCCTGTCTTCAAAGAATATGGTATTCGAAGGTGTTTTAAGTGCTATCGGTATGGTCATTTACTGAAAGAGTGTAAAGAAAATAAAGTGTGTGCAAAGTGTAGGGGACCCCATGATGTTAAAGAATGTAATGTAAGTAGCGTTAAGTGTATCAATTGTGTAGTATCTAAGAAAAGTATGGTTTTAGGCTAAACGTCAATCACGTTTCTTGAGATGTAACTAGTTGTGATTTCTATAAGCGAATTAAAGAGTTACAAAGGAATAAATATATTAAGTAGCAATTAGACCTAAATATTGCACTTAACACCAACATTGTTTATTTTAATTGCCAAGGTTATCTAAACAACAAAGATAACATTATTTTACTAGTAAATGACTGGAGGCCTAACGGCCTTTTGAGTGAGACTCACGTAACGCCTTCATTGAATCATGTGAGTTGATTATTGATGGGTACAATTTGGAGCAATGCACTAGTAACAATAAAGGAACAGGTGGGGTCTTGGCCCTTATTAGAACCGATATTAGATATAAGGTGGGGTCTTCATTGTCTATTGATGATTATGTCTGGTTGTTGTCTTTTGAGCTATCTATGGGTGGATGTAAATATTTGTGCTCTGTTTTGTACCATTCGCCTCAGAAACAAGATGCCAAATTTATAGAGTTTTTTAGGGGATATTTAGAACAAGTTAGTGGATTTAATGGCACCAACATTATTCTTGGGGATTTTAATTTTGATTTATTAAAAAACAGTTTTTATAGTAACAAATTATTAAGTATCATTTATACCAATGGGTTTAGTCAAATAATTAAGACTCCAACTAGAATAGTCCAAAGAAGTCAGACTCTGATTGATTATTTAATTTCAAATGACAAATCTTTTTCGCATAAAGTCCATCAAACTCCTAAAATTAGTGACCATTCTATTATATCAATTTCTATGGATCAATCAAAGGAACAGCCAATGGATATAGTAACTTGGTCTTTTAAAGCCTATAAATGCAATAAACTTCAAGAAGAACTGCTTACATGCAATTGGAATAGAAATAGTTCAGATGTTGACTTACTAGCTAATACTTTTGTCACAGAACAATTCGTGACAGTATGTGCCCAAGGATTAAAATTATGCAAAAACAGAAATATGCCGATAAAAAATGGATATCTCAAGATATAAGGAAGCAAATGCAGGAAATGGATCGATTACATAAAAGGGCTACCATAGAAAATAACGACAACATTTGGATGAATATAAGGCTATAAGAAATACCATAGTAAGCAAGATAAGAGTGGAAAAGGACAGATTTTTTGTGAATACCATAGATCTAAATAAAAATAATCAAAAAGAACTTTGGAAAAATCTGAAGACGCTTTTGCCAGGAAAAAACCAAAACATGCCTAATGAAATAAAGTTTGAAAATGAAATCAGTACACAGGAGGATGATATTGCACATAGATTTAATAATTATTTCGTGAATAGTATTGATCTTATTCTTGCAGATATTCCACCAGCAGCAAATGGTCAAACATATTTCATTGAACCACCTACAGTCCAGATTACCTTGACACAATTTAATAAAGTTTCGATTGTTAGTCATCGAAACTTAAAGGAAATACTTCAAAATCTAAAAAACGTTGGTGGTGGGGAGAGTGGCATTTCAAAGCAGATTCTTTGCGATGTTGCTTATGTTATGGGTGATCGTCTTTTGGATATTATCAATACATCCTTAAGTACTGGGGCTTTTCCGCAAGCCTGGAAACTTTCTACTGTTGTTCCTGTTCCAAAAGTGCAAAACACTAAATTGTGTAATGAATTTCGGCCAATTAACACCGTACCTATTTATGAGAAGCTCCTTGAAGTATGTGTTAAGGAACAGCTACTCGAAAATTGTAATATAAATAAAATAGTTGTACCTAACCAATAGGGGTTCCGTGAGAATCATTCATGTGAGTCTGTCATTATTAATATAGTTGATAATTTTCTCAGGGCCCTTGACTCTGATAATCTAGTACTTACTGTGTTTTTGGATTTTAAGAGAGCATTTGAAACCGTGAGTAGAGAAATGTTAATTAGGAAATTAGAACGCTTAGGCCTTAAAAATAATGTATTGAAGTGGTTTCAATCTTATCTAAGTGGTAGAGTTCAGCGAGTCATGTACAAAGATAGTTCATCTAAAAGTGTTAACGTAAAGCATGGTGTGCCGCAGGGAACGCCCAACTAGCAAATTAAGTTATATAAGGTCTGTATAAACAACTATAAGATATATCTTTTAGGATACTAACATTCCTATAACGTGCTACACAACAATTATATGATCCTTATACAACCAAAAAGGGCCCATTTTTATAGAACAGTTTGGTAGTATAACAGTTCTATTAAAAGTGTATACAACTCTTATACGACTGTTTTATGTACAAACGTACAGCTACTATAAAATGGTTTTATAGTATGTCACGTAGGCACACCTATAAAATGGGATTAAAGCGGCACTATAAAAGTCTTATAAAATGTAATAATTTTTTCTGTATAAAGTTTTTTCGAACACAATGAAAACATTTTATAATTTAGCAGCTTAAAAAAGCATTTTATTTTTTAGTGCAGAAAATTAGAACCAAATTATATTTTAAGCGTGTTATTGTGAATAAATCTAGAGGTTGTACATTGCATTGTTGTAAAAATGGAGGCTTGGGCGGATATCGGTCGTAAAAATATGGCGGGCAGTTATAATATAGCATATTTTATTAAATCATTTGGAAGGTTTGAATTGCACAAGTTTTAATGCGGCGCAAATTTTATTGATAGATTGTAGGCATGTGTTTGGCAAAAAAATGAAGCGCTTTAATTTTGGTTAAGTTTCACGTAAACATTTAAAAAAATATAATATTTTTTTTCTTAAAATTCTTTTTTTTTTAATGACTTTAATGGTTTATTACAGCATGTGCCGATCCTTTCACAATATAATTCTCTAAATAATAATAAAGTCACTTTTTTCGATTTAGTTTCATGTTGCCAACTTAATTGTTCATAATGGCGGAGATATGCGATACAAGAATTCCTTATTTAAACATGTCGATTTATAATACAACAATTTTATCCCGAATAACTGCCTTAAAGAATGTTTCATTTGAAAATAAAACGGTATACGATAAAACTGTTTTATAACGAAAAATATATAGGCACTATATATTCTTTTGGGGGTTTACATTATTCTAAAGGGCCCCACAGACTACGTTCTTGTACGACATACTTGCACGACGTACATGTCGGTCGGAAAAGTTTTAATTGCACACACACATCAGTCATTTTCAGTTTTGTTCCAACCGGCTTTGAACATACACATGATGAATCGAGTGCAATTGTTAGCAGTGGCGGCGGCTTTGGCCGTTAAAAAAAAACAAGCGAAAAAGCGAAGACCACGATCTAAATGGACCAAACAATGGCTGCTGAAACGAAACACATTATCTCACATTAATCTACTGGAGGAGTTAAGAATCGAACCTGGCGATTGGTATAATTATCTTCGAATGGACGAGGAAACGTACCTTAAATTGTTGAACTTGGTGATACCTTTAATTAAAAAGAATGACACTTATTTGCGTCCATCTATTAGCCCTCACGAACGTTTAACATGTACATTGCGATTTTTGGCCACTGGTCGAAGCTATGAAGATCTGAAGTTTTCTACTTTAATTTCACCTCAAGCATTAGGTCAAATCATACCAGAAACGTGTTATGCTATTTATTGTGTATTAAGAGAAGAATACTTCATAGTAAGACTTAAAAGTGCATATTATTCTAGTTATACAAAAAATATATTATTATTTAATTTCAGTTTCCCAAAATGGAAAATGATTGGAGAGCTATAGCAACAGATTTTGAAAACAAACGGCATTTTATAAATTGTTTAGGAGCGGAGGATGGTAAACATGTGCGAATAGTTCCACCTAATAATAGTGGCTTATATTTTTATAACTATAAGGGCAGTCACAATCTCGTACTTTTGGCAGTTGTAAATGCAAACTATCAGTTCATTTATTGTCATTTTGGATCAAATGGCAGAGTGTCTGATGGTGGCGTTATCGAAAACACTGCTTTTATGACAAGCTGAAACATGGAACATTGAACATACCACCAGCATGTCAGTCAAAATCCGGTGGACCTCTGCTTCCATATGTATTTGTCGGTGATGAAGCCTTTGCCCTTCGAGAAGATTTTCTGAAGCCTTTCAGCCAAATACAGCTTAATAGGGAAAGTAGAATCTTTAATTACCGTTTATCAAGAGCGCGACGAATTGTTGAGAACGCCTTTGGAATTTTAGCTGCCAGGTTTAGAATATTTCATACAGCTATTAATATGAAGCTGGAAAATATCGAGAAAGTAGTAATGGCATGTTGCGCGTTGCATAATTTTTTACATAAAAATAGTTCTAATTACAGTCCCCCAATTTGTTTTGATTCTGAAGATACAGAAAGAGGTGAAATCGAGTTGGGCTTACGGCCTGAACCAAACACTTTGGTAAATTTACAACGAAGCCACCGTAGGAATGCTACAAATAATGCAAAAGACGTTAGGCAACAATTTATGCACTATTTTTGTAATGAGGGAAGTGTCCCCTGGCAAGACGCCTTTGTTTAATGATTATATTTATTTTTATTTGCTTTTGAAAAGCCAGTTAAAACTTCTTTAATATACGATATGACAGAGTTATTTAGCATTTCATTTGCTACCTCTCACTTCTCTGTATATATGTATATATTTTTGTTATCGTTTTAATACAGCAGATATCAAAAAAGATAAAGACATTTAAAACAGAATAATTTTGAATTGCAGCTTATTATGGAAAAGGGCGAGGGGGTGCTAGACTACTTTTGAAAGTGAGTGTATTATATTTCACTAAACATGCCATGTTACAAAATACAACAAATATTTTTAAATCCTTACTTTGCTGTATTTATTTTGTAATTTATTATACATGTTTTAACATATAAAATAAATGTCCAGAAAATTCAACTTAACTTAATATTTACTTAATTAATTAAAACTCATCATTAGGATTGTAATGTCCAAAATAAGTTCCTGTAGTATAAGGATTTACCATGTTTTGTCCTTGCTGAACAGGGTTATGAACCTGTTGTAGTATTGTAAAACTGGCTGTCTGTTGCTGTACAGCTTGCCCCTTTTGGGTAATAGTTATTTCCGAAGATTTGTCAATATTTCCCAACTGGGCTTCGAAAAGTAAATCCATAATTAAATTTTCTGCTACCATTGCCGTTTCTTTTGACAATTTTCGTAGTTTATAAGCCACGTTTTTGCCGACTACAGCAAATTCATCTTCTGCATCTTCATTTTTTAATTTTTTATGTACATCGATCAAAATGTCATCGGCAGAAATTCCAGAAACCGAGGCGGAAACTTTTGCCTTCTTTCTTCTGACTGTTGGGGTTGTAATCGAGCGGGACGTTGAAGTAGCTGATTGTGGTCGGGAGTTAGTTCTCGGAAGACTTTCATCAATAGATGAAGATTGTGGCGACTGGATGAACTGGCTTACTTCGTCCTACAAAATGTTCAAATTGTTTAGGTGGATACGAAATAAATTAGCACTTAAGGGATTAATTCAATTTTATTTATTTATAAATTACCTCATAGAATTCCCTGCTCTCTTCTTGAGTACCATTGTTATCCTTGTCATTCATGTTGTCTTCCTCCTCCTCATCCTGCAAACTACATACGCCTGATCGGGTGACTTCCTGATCACTCAAAAATGAAAGTTCCTCGAAATACCACAAGTTAGGTGTATAAACATCGTCACTTCCAGCCCCACTGCTTGTGGATTGTTTAACTTTTTTTAGTTCTCTTCTGTAACTTCCTCTTAAACCATCAATCCTTTTCTTTACAGTCTCTTTTGTGGCCTCAGCATCCACTTCCTTTAATTTGTCTACTAGTAGTTCATATGCTTTTTGATAATGACTTAATTTTCCACAAACATGGAAGGGTACGATACAGTTCAATAAATTGTAGTAAGAATTTGCGATCTATTTGGCGAAGATCCGTCATTCTAATTACTAAAAGTGCAACAGCTACCCGAACTTTACTAAAAAAAATTTGGCCGCCTCGTATCTACGCATCTGCAAAAACCATTGTACTTTAAACCTGTTTACGCCACACACTTCCGACTTCTTTGCTCATCGTACAAGCCCACGGACTTAAACGAAATCAGAATACTTTCATCGGTCTTGTACGACAGCCCGAAATGACCACACACTTCCGTGTTACGTCGTTTTTGCACGAACCGACATGTACGTCGTGCAAGTATGTCGTACAAGAACGTAGTCTGTGGGGCCCTTAACAGAATATCGTTGAAGTCATATGTTTTTTTAAATACAATGCAGGTAAAATTTTCTTCCAACTATAAAATTTTTAGGTCAACGTGACAACCATGCTCCAAAAAGTTCAAGAAGGACAAAGCGATATCATGATCATGGCATTATACGGTTGTTTAAGGTGGTTGTGTGGGACTGGCGGCACTATACAACCTTTATAGAATCTCTTACATCCTAACCTCAAAAGTGAATGTATTTATTATTGTTATTGTGTTGTCGCCTGAGATTTTAATTTTGCCTTTGTGTATAATAATTATTTTTTATACAATATAAGTTATGTTTAAAATAGTCAAGACTATTGAAAAAGGAAACAAAGAACTCACTGTTGTTCCCATGCGTTGGGAACAATGTGGAACCTTGTTTTGGCCCAAAAAATTTGCATATAAGTATCAACAGGATCCAGAATCCGCTCCTGACCCTAACTGGATGTCCATACCATACAAGACAAAAAGGCAAGGGTTTGCATCATTTCAAATGGCAGAAGAAGAATTATCCAAGATGGTAGGTGCCAGTGAGAGTACCACAGAAAACGAAGAGCAGCAGAGCCTCGCCATGCTCAAAAGACCCCGAAGAGCAGTAAAGGTTCTTCTCCCAAAAACACCGCAGTCATCAGCTGATTTAAATCATTTTCTAATTTCAATTTTTTTCTCAGTTTCAGAAAGCAATTTTGTATTTTCTTCGTCATCAGTAGAAATCGTACCATCATTTACATTATCAAAAGAAGTATCCTCAGATTCCAGATTTGGAATATCCATACTATTACTATTATTGTCTGGTTGGTCTTGTGGGATCGGAGGAATTATGTTCTCAAGCTCTGTGGTATCAGGCCTACTTCCATTAAAATTAGAACAAGCAATCTCTGGATTACTTGCAAGAATTTGTTGATATTTTTTCTTACAAGCTCTTTTAATATTGCCACTGCGTTTGGTAATTTTTTTCCACTGAGAATTCATTGTTAAGTATTATTATTTTAATTAAATTTGTCACCCATCAAAATAAAATATTTTAGTGCAAACGTGAGGTTCACTTCACTGTTATAACGCAGATCTTAGAACAAATTTATTCTGTCAGACACTGTTTTATCCTATAAGGCATTTATAAAGGAGAATATCGTATAGTATCTAAAGTTCACGTATAAAAGTGTTTTATTATGCAGTGCAATTCAATGGTATAAAATATTTATTATGCAACACTATACAGCTTTTATAAGACAAGCTTAAGTAACTATTTTATTGTGCTCTAATATAGTATATTATAGAACTCTTATACAATAGGTATACAAGTCTTATAAAATTATATTTTTGATATTGTATAAAACTGGCTTATAACGTATTATATTATTTTAAAAGAAATTATCGTATATTGCGTTATAGGATATATCGTAAAAGCCACTATAAAACCATTTAATACAACAATTTTATTTATAAAACAAAATTATCGCAACAAAAGGCTTAATAAAAACAAACAGTCCCTAAAACAACGCTATTCGATTGTTATACAATAATTCGGATCTTTTAGAATTCCATTTTGCTAGTTGGGCGGTCTTGGGCCCCTTGGCCTTGCTATTTTTATTGTATGTCAACGATATGGTGGAGGTAGTGCGGGGGTGTAATGTGGTGTCGTTTGCGGACGATACAATGTTATATGTGGTGGGTAAAGACATTCATCAAATGCAACAGGTCATGAACGTTGAACTCAATAACTTATTCATCTGGATTTGTAGAAATAAACTAAGTTTAAATGCAAGTAAATCCAAGTTTTGTATATTTGGCAAGAGATCTAGATTAAGTTCTATAGACATGGGCAATATACATATTTCTGTGAATAGGGAAAGTATTTTGTATGCCAAAGAAATTAAATATTTAGGAACAATTTTCGATGCCAATCTGAATTTCCATGCTCATGCAGATTACGTAATGAGAAAATTTTCAAAAAAAATTGGATTTATCACAAGAATTGGAAAAAATGTGTCAATGTACATCAAATTAAAACTTTACAACGCCATTGCTCTTCCTCATTTACAGTTCTGTTCAACATTATTGTTTAACTTGCCACAGTATACAATTGACCAACTGGAAAAAATTCAAAATAGGGCTATGAGACTGATTCTAAATTGTAATCGTTACACGCCTGTTGTTTCTATGTTGGGTGTCCTAGATATGTTGTCTGTACATCAAAGCATTTTGTATAACGTTTATTTGTTTATTTTTAAATTAAAACATTAGATGCTCCCCGATTATATTTGTAATAAAAAGAGTTTTGGGAGATATACATAACTATAATACGAGAAATCATATAGACTTCACACTAGTCGACAGATGTAACACAACCCAAATGCATAATTCAGTTCTATACAAAGGTTTAATTCTATTAAACAACTTGCCTGCTAACAACAAAAATTGGATTACTTTGAATCAATCTAGAGGGCTCCTGAGAACATTTATCATGAATAAGTAATATTGTGTTTGTTATTTTATTATGTTATTTTAATTATGTAGTTTATTAAGTTTTACTATAGTGTGCATTGTTTCCGCTTTAATCATCATCGTGATTGTGGGTTTATCTGTTGACTGGGTATTTTTGGGCTAACCGGGATACTGGTTACAGCTTCTTGGAACTACTGAAGCATTTCTAAGTGTTACACGGGGGGACCAATGTGTCTGGTCAGCAAGGTCAACCAAGTTCCAAATGTGAGTCATCGGCTGCTTGCAATCGAACCGACTCGATCAACCTGAGTCGACATTATTTTTATTATTATAAGGCAAACAACAATTAACTGTGCTTTTAATAAGTGGGGCAAGGAAATAATGTTTAGGTTAAGACTAGTTTAATTTATGGTCTACCTCTGACAGGATATTTTTGGAACCGGGATGCTGTTTCTGAATTACCGAGACCATCCATGGACAAACCGGAGTGTCCTAATAGAGTTATGGCCAACTTTTACTTTATATTTCATTTATGTTTTTATTGAATGTAGCTTTTGCTAAATAAAGATATTATTTATTTATTTATTTAGTTTTTAAGCAACAAATCTTTAATTTCAAAAGCTTGTCATAAAATTTAAAAATCCATTGAATTTTTTGGGAAATCAAACCTCAACGTCGAAAAATTGTCAGGAAATTTAAAAATTCTCTGAATTCAAGACATTCAAAAAAATTTTAAGCAACGAACAACATTTTCGATAATTTGTCAGGGAATTTAAAAAAAACAAATAATTCAAGAAATTCGTGAAATTTTTAAGCAAAGAAGGCTGAATTTCTAAAATTTGTCAAAAAATTTAAAAATTTCACGAGTTTTTAGGCACCAATTTTCAAAATTTCGAAAATTGAAAAGAAAACTAATAATTTCAAGAAATATTAATTATGAGAATTCATCAGAAAATTTCAACATTGTTCACTGGTTTCAAGAAATTTAAAGAAATTTTAAGCAACGAATTTTACGTGAAGAAATTTAAATATTTAAGAAAATTAACGGACTTATGTATGAATGATAAAACGTCAAATTTAAAAATAAATTAAAAAATTTCAAAATTTCAAGGAATTTTTAGGCAACATTGAAATTTTAAAAATTTCAAAAATTTGTTATGGAATTTAAAAATTAAATAAACATTAAAACAACCAAGCTTTAAATTCGAAAATTTTCGAAGAGTTGAAAAAATTATCAAATAATTCATAAAAATTATATAACACTATTATATAACATTTATTTGGAGTTTGTCGTTGTGACGCAGCAAGGAATCTACTTGACTATTGAATTTTAAAAAATGTCAGAAAATGCCGAAAATTTGTCAAAAAATTCACTAAATTCCAGAAATTTAAATAATTTTTGAACAATAAAGGTAAAGAATTGTTTTTTAGTAAATAAAACATCAATGTCAAAAAATTGTAGGAAATTTAAAAACTTACTGAATTTTACACATTTTCAAGCAACAAATTTTGAATTCCAAAATTTGCCAAAAAATTTGAAAATTTAAGGAATTTTTAGGAAACGAAATGTGAATATATAAAATTGCCAGGAAATCTAAAAATTCACCGAATTTAAAGAATTCTTAATCCTCAATTGTCAGTCAATCTAAAAATTGTACGAACTTTTTAGGAAACAAAACCTTAATATCGAAAAATTGCCAGGAAGTCTAAAAAGTTCACTAAATTCAAGAAATTACACACTTTTTTTTTTCAATTTATTTGCATTTTTTTAATTTTATTGATTTAAATTTTTAAGTATTTTTTTTTAAATAAGTATTATATTATCTATATTATGTATTGCCTATGTAGCTCAAGCTAAATAAATACATTATTATTATCATTAAATCCACAGAGTTTTTAAGCAACAAAGCCTAAATTTTGAAAATTTGTCAAACAATTTAAAAATTTATTAAATTCGAAAAATATAATGAATTTTTGAACAAAAAAACCTCAACTTAAAAAAATTGTCTGAAAATTAAAAAATTTAACGAATTTAAGAAATTCAAAGAGTTTTTAAGCAACAAATCTTTAATTTCGAAAACTTGTGATAAAATTTAAAAATCTATTGAATTTTTTGGCAAATCAAACCTCAACGTCGAAAAATTGTCAGGAAATTTAAAAATTCACTGAGTTTAAAAAATTAAAAAAAATTATAAGCAACGCACAAAATTTTCGATAATTTATCAGGGAATTTAAAAAAACAAATAATTCAAGAAATTCGTGAGATTTTTAAGCAACGAAGGCTCAATTTCTAAAATTTGTCAAAAAATTTTAAGAAATATTAATTTTGAAAATTCATCAAAAATTTGAACATTGTTCACTGGTTTCACGAAATTTAAAAAAATTTTAAGCCACGAATTTCTAATTTTACGCGAAGAAATTTAAATATTTAAGAAAATTAACGAAGTTTTAAGCAACATTGAAATTTTAAAAATTTCAAAAATTTGGTAGGGAATTTAAAAATTAAATAAACATTGAAACATCGAAGCTTTAATTTCGAAAGAATTGAAAAAAATATCAAATAATTCATGAAAATTACTGTAACAGACCTTGATATCGATTCTTATGATCCGGGTATCCTCTGGTCACTTTGCATGCTTTCTCATACTTCCGGTACAAGCTCTCGTTTTCGATTTGCAGTTGCCTGTTTTGTCTGATCAAGGAGTTTAGGGTGTTTTGCACCACTTTTTCCTGCGTTCTTCCTACTTCCAGGTGTTGCATCCAGATGTCGTTCGCCAACGAGCAGCTTCTCCTTTCTGCTTCCCATTGCATTTTTGCGTGGTTTGTTATGGCGTCCTCTATATAGGAATTATGAGAAATTATTTAGAAATTGAGAATATCCTGGATGTCTCTGGATATTTGACAAGCTTTGATATAAAAGGAATTTAATACTGATCTTAAGAGAAAGTAAGCAAAATACTAGGAAACAAAGCAATGCAAGTAAATCCAAGGATAACCAAAGGGGTCCAAAGGAGGCCGAAAAAACATTTTAAACAAATCCACTCCAACCCATGAAAAACCAAGAAAACTTAGAGGAATCAAGAGAGTCAAAAATAAACTGAAAAGTCGGGAAACTCTTTAAAAAATCCAAGAAATTTAGTATCCTTTTGATTTGGAGTTTACTTGAGTTTTTTACTGGTTTCTTTAAGGTTTCTAGGAATTTTCTAGATTTTTGAGAACGTATTTTAAATTAGATCTGCTCTCAAAAAATTGTAAAAAAATCCAAGAATATTCAAAGAAAACCAAGAAAAAGAAATTGAATTAGAGTCTTGGATTTTCTTGTTTCTTTTAGGTTCTTAATGTTGAGTATTCTTAATACCAAAGAAAATCCAAGAAGTACCAAAACGACCAAGGAAATCCAAATAAAAGCAAGAATCCAATGAAATGAAAGCTGATTTTTTTTTCAGATCGAGGTGTTTATTTTTAAATTTACTTTGTGTATTATAAAAAAAAAAGAAACAACCAACTATAATAAAAAATGAAAAAAACTCTTGGGAAACCTTAAACATTCAAGTACAATCAATAAAACTTAAAGGAATTAGGACATTTAAAGAGAAACTGGAAACTCTGAGACAAAGTACTAGAAAACAAAGCAATGCAAGTAAATCCAAGGATAACCCAGGAAGTCCAAAGGAAGCAAAAAAAACTGATACCAATCCAATTAAATCATTCTAAAAAAATGCACTTTAACCCATGAAAAACCAAGAAAGCTTAAAGGAATCAAGACAGTCAAAGCTAAACTGAAAACTCTGGAAACTCCTTAAAAAATCCATGAAATTTAGTGTACTTATTGTACTGTAAATTTTCTGGGTTTTTCACTTGTTTTTTTTTAGGGTTTCGAGGATTTTTCTGGGTTTTTTGAATATTTTAAGAAAATCCAAGAATATTCAAGGAAAACCAGAAAAGGAAAATGTTCGGTATTCTTGAAATCCAAGAAACTCGAAGACATCGAAGGAAATCCAAATAAGGCCAAGAATTCAAAGAAATCCTTTTTTTTAAGTCTCTATATTCAGAAGAAGTAGAACCTTGTGAACTTAAGATACAGGGGTACAAAATAGAGCAATGTACCACAGATAATAATAGAACTGGCGGAGTATTGGCGCTTGGGAGGAGTGATATTAAATACATAGAGTTATAACTGCACAATGCATTAACAATTATGTGTGGTTGTTGTCTTTGGAGATTTCTTCAGGCAGTAATAAACTGTTATGTGGTGTTGTATATCACCCACCGCAAAAAAAAAGACGCAGATTTCAATAAATTTTTTAATGAAAACCTGGACCGGATTAGTGAATTTAATGGGACAATTATTATCACAGGTGACTTTAACTTTGATTTGCTTAAGTACTCCTATTATGCAAAAAAAAATAAAAAACGACATATATTCCTACGGTTTTACACAAATTGTTAAAACACCCACCAGGATCACAAATAGAAGCCAGACACTAATTGACTACATCATCACAAATAACAAACATCTTCAGCATAAGGTACACTTAACTCCAAAAATTAGTGACCACTCAATTTTGACTGTAACGGATGGCCACCAAAGACAGAAAAATGTTGATGTAACCACATACAAGAGAACCATGCGTAATTATAATAGTGCTATTTTACAATAAGATTTATTACAAACAACTTGGGAAAACAATATTTCCAACGTAAATTTACTAGCAGAGTCTTTTGTCACGGATATTTGTACAATTCTAAATAAAATGTGTCCCGTGGTAAAAAATGGCATTAAACAAAAATATGTAGATAAGTAGTTATGATGTGCGAAAGAGACGTTTTATATAAAAGAGCTGTTTTTAGTAAAACCGAAGCTACTTGGGATGCATATAAAAGGAAACGAAATGACATAGTCAATAAAATCCGACAAGAGAAAGAAAAATATTTTGCAGAGGCCATTGACCAAAATAGAAATAACTTAAAGGAGCTATGGAAACATCTTAAAACTCTCCTACCAGGAAAAAGTCAATTGTTACCCAGCGAAATTATTTTTGATACAGAAGTAGTAAATGAAAAAAATATAGCACAAAAATTTAACCATTATTTTGTTGACAGTGTTGACCTAATTGTTCAAAATATACCGCAACCCAACATAACTAAAATAAACCCCGAGATTCCAACAGCTAATAATTTCTTTACAGATTTTAAAAGAATATCTATGGCCAAGATGAAGGAAATTCTTAAAAGTCTAAAAAACGTCGGGGGTGGTGAAAGTGGAATAACTAAACAAGTTCTATCTGATGCATTTTATGTTATTGGTGACCGACTTTTGGACATTGCCAATACATCACTGAGTAGTGATGTTTTCCCGGAGTCATGGAAAGTGTCAACTGTCATTCCAGTTCCCGAAGTGCAAAACACAAAAAAACATAGTGAATTTCGACCTATTAACACAGTTCCGATCTACGAAAAGCTACTAGAAATGTGCGTTAAAGACCAATTAGTGCAGTTTTGTGATAAAAACCAAATAATAGTGCCCAACCAATCAGGTTTTCGTGAAAATCACTCTTGCGAGTCTGCAGTTGTAAATATTTCTGATGAATTTCTTAAAGATATAGATTCTGACAACTATGTTTGGCTGTGTCTCTGGACTTTAAAAGAGCCTTCGAGACCATAAATAGGGATATTTTGTTAAAAAAATTAAAAAGCATAAGTGTAAAACACAATGCTCTAAAATGGTTTAAATCTTATTTGTCCAACAGAGTTCAAAAAGTTAAATATAATAATTTTTTATCTGAATATCTAATAGTTAATTACGGCGTACCACAGGGAACAGTGTTGGGCCCATTACTTTTTTTGTTGTACATAAATGACATATATTAAGTACTTGGGTACAATTCTAGACTCAAATTTAAATTTTCATTCACACGCTGATCACATTATGAGGAAGTTTTCAAAAAATGTCGTATTTATAAACAGAGTAGGCCAAAATTTATCACTTTATGCTAAACTTTCTTTATACAATGCCATTGCACTTCCTCATATACAATTTTGTTCAACATTATTATACAGTGCTTTTCTTTGAAGTCCCCCCCCCATTTATTTTTTGAACGGGTCAAAAAAAATTTTTGAAACTTCGCATAAGTAAATTGGTCTATAGATACTATTTTTCACTGTAAACTAGGTAGTTGTAAATTCCAAGGCGGCTGGGCGACATCTTGAGAAAAAATTTTAAATAGAAAGGGGGGTCGTGTGGTACCTCATTTTAAAGGTCTCAATGAGTACTTTATAACCCTGAAATATTAGACCCATATCT
Organism: Anthonomus grandis grandis; assembly: GCF_022605725.1. NCBI lineage: Eukaryota > Metazoa > Arthropoda > Insecta > Coleoptera > Curculionidae > Anthonomus > Anthonomus grandis. Next base: position 7,399,973 of record NC_065547.1, read on the forward strand.
TAACTCGTTTCAAAATGGCGGCCTAATAAAAAAGTATTTTTTTTTATTTTAACGTTTTACATTTTTATGATTTTTGAATAGGTAAAAATCAGTGTACGAAAATAAATGCGTCACTATTTTATTTTGACATAAAAACGACAGTTCTAAATGTCAAAATAACACATAAGCGCCATCTTGAATAAATGCATTAAATAGAAATCTTGTGTTACCTCATTTAAAAGGTTTTATTGAGTACTTTTAATATTTATTACATGGACTCGGTGGACTCCGTTTTGACCTGTCTAAAAGTAACAGCCAAAAAAATACACTCATACTCTCAATATAAAAATACTCTCAAGATTTCGCCCAGCCGCCATCTTGGAATTTACAACTACCTAGTTTACAGTGAAAAATAGTATCTATAGACCAATTTACTTATGCCAAGTTTCAAAAATTTTTTTTGACCCGTTCAAAAAATAAATGGGGGGGGGGGACTTCAAAGAAAAGCACTGTACAATTTGCCTCAGTATAAAATCAACCAAATTGAGAAAATTCAAAATCGAGCCATGAGAACGATATTAAAATGCAACCGATACACACCTATTAAAATTATGTTAAATGTTTTAAATATGTTATCTGTTCAACAAAGGATTGCTTTTAATGCAATTTTTTTCATATTTAAATTAAAACAAGGTCTTTTGCCAAAATATTTAACTGATAAATTATCAATTTTTCGAGACGTCCATAATTATAACAAAAGAAACTGTACTGATTTTATTTTAGTTAAAAGATGTAATACCAACCAATTGCTAAATTCCCTTCTTTGCAAAGGCTTTAGTGAGTTTAATAAATTACCAAATGATATAAAAGTTTGTAATAGTGTTAACCTCTTCAAAAGAGAATACGTCTTAACAAAATATTAATGTTAGTATAACCACAAAAACTTAATTTTTCCCGATTATGACAGATTTTTATTTAATTTTTTTTTTATTTTTTATTTTTTTATTTTCTGTAAATAGGTAATATGTAAATGATTATTCATATTTCTTAATTATACTGTAAAATTGTCTTTAATTTTAAATATTTAGTTTGTGCATACAAATCCATATCTAGGTCATGGTCTGACGCACTAGGGTGGTGTGTTTCGTCATTGTCCTGGTGACCTGGATAAAACGTGCAGCCATGGAAACAGCGTGGGACCGCACTATTTTGGCTGAGTCAACAAGGCCGCAGCCCGACCCGAGCGCAACCAAATCAAAACATCGATTGTGGAATTACGTGTGTGTGTGTATGGATGTAAATTAAATTAAACAAGCCTTGTATTTTTTATATTTAATTTTGATATGTCATGTAGCATTTTTTTGCTAAATAAAGATTATTATTATTATTCTTGAAACCAAAGAAAATCCAAGAAAAACCAACACGACCAAGGAAATTCAAATAAAAGCAAGAATCCAAAGGTATGCTGATTTTATTTCAGATTGAGGTATTTGTATTTTAATTTACTTTGTGTATTCTAAAAAAAAGAAACAACAAACTATAATAAAAAATTTAAAAACTCTTGGGAAACCTTAAACATTCAAGTACAACAATCAAGAAAACTTAAAGGAATTAAGATATTCAAAAAGAAACTGGAAACTCTGGAAACAAAGTACTAGAAAACGAAGCAATGCAAGTAAATCCAAGGATAAATAAAGAGGTGCAAAGAAAGCAAAAAAAACTGATACGAATCCAATTAAATCATTCCAAAAAAATCTATTCTAACCCATGAAAAACCAAGAAAACTTAAAGGAATCAAGACAGTCAAAACTAAACTAAAAACTCTGGAAACTCTTTAAAAAATCCAAGAAATTTAGTATGCTTTTGTTTTGGAGTTTTCTTGCGTTTTTTACTTGTTTCTTTAGGGTTTCTAGGGATTTTCTAGGTTTTTGGGAATATATTTCAAATTGGATCTACTCTCAAATAATTGTGAAAAAATCCAAGAATATTCAAGGAAAACCAAGAAAAAGAAATTGAATTAGAATGTCGGATTTTCTTGTTTCATTTAGATTTTCGATATTGTATATTGGAAACTCTGGAAACTTTACAAAACTACTAAAAATTTTAAAAATCCATGAAATTTACTTATTATACTATAAATTTTCTGGATTTTTCACTTGTTTTTCTTAGAATTTTTTTCAAGGATTTTTCTGGATTTTTTTAATATTTTAAGAAATCTTAAGAATATTCAAAGGAAACCAGAAAAGGGAAATTGAATTTCAGTCTTGGGTTTTCTTGTTTCTTTGGGATCCTTGATGTTGAGTTTTCTTGAAACCCAAGAAAATCCACCAAACATTAAAAAAATCCAAATAAAGCTAAGAATCTAAAGAAGTCTATAAAAGAGCCTATTAGCCTAAGAAGCCTATTTCTGTAATACTATTTTTTAATTTATTTTATGTATTACAACTATTAAAAAAAATTAAAATTCTTTTGAAAATTTAGAAGACTTTCATAGAGCCTCCAGAGATAGATCCTTAAGATACAAAAATGTATAAATGTCCAAGAATTTAATATTTTATTTAATGTACTTATTACTGATCCAAATACTCGACAAATATTGAAGGAAAGGAAGCCAAGAAAGCTCACACGAATCCAAAAAAATTTAAGTGCCCTTGGTTCAACTCAAGGAAATCCAACTCTTAACCCAACCCAAGAAAAATTGAATATTCTGGGAAATCTTTAAAAAAATCCAAGGAGCTTATTGTGCTTTGGTTTTGGAATTTTCTTGAATTTGTCACTTGTTTCTGTAGGATTTGCTGGGTTACAGTGCTTAAATATTTTTTCCTCAAATTTTTAACTTTAAATTAGCTTAAAAATCAACTCTCAAATAAATTTAAAAAAAACAAAAATATTTAAGATAAACTAATAAGAAAAAAATTTAATGAAGTCTCAAATTTTCATGTTTTTCTTGGGTCACTTTGGGTTTTGTTGTATTTGTTTTTTGAGCTAATTTGCATACTTAGAAGTTTAATTTTCATTTTTAATTCAAATCCTGTTCTAGGCAAACCAAGAAACTGAATTAGTATATTGGATTTTTAATTTTTTTTTGGGTTTTCTTGCATGTTTTCACTCTGGAATTTTTCGATTGAAAAGACTCTCAAATTATAATAATAATATAAGCGCATCCAAAAAAATCCAAGAAATCCAGGAAAACGTTTTTTTCTAGACTTTTTGAAATCTAATATTTCCTTGAGTTTTTCCGAGTTTCCCTAAAATTTTGTTTTCCTTTAAGTTTGAATTTTTTATTGGTGGGAAAATAACCCTTAGCTTTAGTATCAAAAGACTTTCAAATAACAAAAACCAACCCAAGAAAATACAAGAGAAACCTAATGGGGTCAAGAATCCAAAGAAATTCCTGATTTTCTTTGATTTCTTGGGATTGGGTTTCTCATTGAGCATCTCATTTTTTAATTTAGTTTGCATTTTATTATAAAATAGTAAAAGAACCACCCACTCCAAGAATTGAATACAAGAAAAAAACCACTAAGGCCACACTGGCCTTGGATTATCCTTAGATTTTTAAAGTCCAAAAATAAAATGAAACTAAACCCAACCCATCCTAAAAATCCCTAAGAAAATCCTCCAAGAAAGCTTCAGGGTCAAAAAGAGATTCGGTTGTGTCTTTGGATTCTTTTAATATTCTTTAGTCCTAGATTTTCATTTTTATACTTACTGAGATCCTTTTGAGCCTCAGGATCGCCAATATACTTCACCAATAGTCCCAAAATATGACTTTCACTCTCCTGAAGTCCATTTATAGTCTCTTGCAGGAATAGCAGGGCATTGGTATGGGTGATATCCAAGGGGGGTTTTCCATAATTACTTTAAATATCAATAATTAAAATTAGCTTTAAGTGTCATGAAACTTACATAAACGAGGATAGCAATATATCATCCTTGAAACTCTCCATGACAGACGGACACTTTTCATCTCTGCATTTCTCCCTCTGGACGTAGTTGCTTCTACTGGGATCATTACCATTAAAAATAAGTTGCCCCGACTGGATTTCCCGAAGGGCAAAGAGGTTCGCTGCCGTTTTACTAGATGATACTTCAGAAGGCTAAAGAGAGCAGAGATCCTTAGATACAAATAACAAACGTAATTAAGCAAAATGATTTAAATAATAGTTCAAAAAATTTTAATATGAGGGTAATACGGCGAACAAATATTGTTAGAAATAGATTTAATTTAATATTATTGGTGGATGAAAATACATACAGTTTGAATATAGAAAGAGAAAGAATGAATATAGGATGGAATCGCTGTCCTGTGTTTGATGAATATGGCATAATTATGTGTTACAAGTGTTGTCAATATGGTCATGTTAATAAAGACTGCACACAAAACAAAGTATGTCCAAAATGTAGTGAAACTCATGATAGTAAAGCATGTAATAGTACTCTTTTTAAATGTTCAAATTGTATGTTGTCGAATAAAAAATATGGCTGGTCTCTTAATATTAATCATCTAGTTTGGGACAGAACTAATTAAGAAACTCTTAAAAGAATCGAAAATATTTAAAATGGTAAATTTATTAAATAGCAATTAGATTCTAAAATCTTAGGTTCAAGTGTTACATATTTTAATTGCCAGGGATACTTAAATAATAAAGATAATATTAATATATTTGTAAGTGATTGGCAGCCACAGCTTTTGCTTTTATCCGAAACTCATGTTTGTGCAGATATTGATTTGTGTGAGTTGAACGTCGATGGTTACCATATTGAACAATGCTTGATAGATAACAAAAGAACTGGAGGAGTCATGGCATTAATAAGAAGTGATCTCAAATATAAATTAAAATATATACAGTGTGTTCAAAATTATGTATGGTGTCTATCGCTGGAATTTTCAATATCAAGAGTCAAATATCTTTGTACTATTTTATATCATGCACCTCAAACTGAAAATGCAAAGTGTGTGGACTTTTTTAATGATTATCTTGATCTTCGTTATTTTATGGTAAGAAAATTCTATCTTCTATATACTCAAATGGTTTTTCTCAAATTGTTGACTCCCCTACTCGTATTACAGATAGATGTCAGACACTAATTGATTATATTGTGACCAATAAAGCGAATTTGTCATTTAAGTTTCATTTAACACCCAAGATAAGTGATCATTGTATTCTGGCTGTACATCCTGCTCTGAAAATAAATGAAAACCGTGATGTGATTATTAATCGTAGGTGTATGAAGAGCTACAATGTAAACCAACTCCACGATTATCTTTATGATACTGAATGGACAAATAATAGTGCGGATGTGAATATTTTGGCAAATACTTTTGTTGATAGTATCACAAATATATTAAATTCTATGTGCCCAAATAAAACCTTTTTTCTTAAAACACAAATATTTGCTGAGATTGGAATACGTTTGATATATGTTATGATCTTGTTGTAGGAAAAGATAATAGAGTATGGAGGGAATACAAAAGAGTACGAAAGTTAATTGTTAATCAAATTAAAAATGAAAAAGATAAATATTTTAAAGAAGTTATTGAAAAGTGGAAAGTTTGAAATGTGGAAAAACCTAACTAAAGTTACTTCCTGCAAAAAATATTTTATTACCAAACAAAATTAAATTTGATGACCAAATGATTTCAAATGAATTACAAATTGCAACAAAGTTGAATAAATATTTTATAAATAGTATTATTGATATTATCAATAGTATTCCAAACTATTCTCTCTTTTATGACACCTTTGTGAATCCCCCTAATATTTAAGAGTTCTCAAATTTTAAAGAAATATCCCTAGCTGAATTGAAGATAATTCTGAAAAACATGAAGAATGTCATGAGAACCATGAAATGGAAACATGAGAAAATGGAATTTCAAAAAAGGTTTTGTGTGACGTATGTAGTATGGCTGGAAATCGACTTTTAAATATAGTAAATACATCACTCTCTAGCGGAGCGTTTCCAGAGGCTTCGAAAGTGTCAACAATAATCCCTGTACAAAAGTACAAAATACTATTTCTCATGATGAGTTTAGACCGATAAATACCGTTGAGGTTTATGAGAAAGTGTTAGAACTTGCTGTGAAAGAACAACTACAAAAATACTGTGATTCTAACGATATTTTCGTGATAAATCAATTAGGTTTTCGTGAGCGTCACTCATGCGAATCTGCTGTAATTAATATATGCGATACCTTCTTGAAAGCACTGGATAAGGGCAACTTTGTTCTGGCTGTGTTTCTCGAGTTTAAAAGAGCATTCGAGCCTGTAAATAGAGCTAATCTGTTAAAAAAAATTGGAAAAGATGGGTATTGAACATAAAGTTTTAATGTGGTTTAAATCTTACTTACAAAACAGGTCGCAAAAAGTCAAGTTTAAAAACAGTGTATCAGAGTTACTAATAAACGAATATGGAGTACCTCAGGGAACTGTTTTAGGTTCCCTGTTATTTCTGTTATATATTAATGATATCGTTAATGTTATAAATGATTGTAAAATAGAGCTTTTTGCTGACGACACTATGATTTACTTAATTGGGAGGGATCTAAACGAAATGCAAATAATTCTTAATAATGATTTAAATAATTTATTTAAATGGCTTTCACATCAAAATCTAAATTTTGTTTATTTGGGAAAAAATAGCAAATTAATGAACACCAATGTGAAAGATATTAATATTGTGGAAAGTTAGAACATGAGAGTCAAATTAAATATTTAGGAGTGATATTTGATTGTAACCTATGCACACGCTGATTACATAACTAAAACTAAACAGGGATTTAAAAAATTAAATTTATTTTAGAAAAATTGAAGTGGTGTACTTTTTTTTATTAAAAAATATTTACGATAAACTCCTTACGGCCGCCACTGGTAGAAATTAATTTTTTTTCCTACGTCAAATAATAACCCCCTAATGCATATAATACATCTGCAAATTAAAAAAAATATATCTACTTTGGTAGTAATTATTTAAAGAAAAAATAAGTTTTAACATCCTATAGATACGAAAGTAACACATTTAAAACGTATATTCATATAAAAAAAAATTCTTCTTTTGTGTTGGAGAATCAGCTTGTAAAGTTTGTCGGTAGAGTTCCTGGACATCCGGTATATTATACCACAATTTAAGCTTAAATAGATTTCTTTATTATAACTTCCATATCAACAATTATTTAGCGAATAAAAGAAAGGTTTTATACTGGTTTTCTATAGCTAAAAATTCAACGTTTTATTGATGGTAAGTATATTTGTTTAGAAGCTCATTTTATGAAACGCATTTGGTAAACGCCTTTAAATAGTATAGAATATACCATACTTATATGAAATAATAATTGTATATTATTAACACGTAACAAAGCTTCTCGTTGAACGTCAAAAACATAAATATACATAGAACATTGAAAAAGCCTTTCAATGTTCTAAGTAAATATAATATTAAATTCCTCAACGTATTATAATATCACGCGGACAGTTTATCCGCTATTTATCGTTGAAGTTTAACCAAAAATGTACACCTCGTAGAAAAAAAAAACAAAAATAAACGTTTATTTAACTATCGTGGGTCGCGATAAAATTAACATTTATTTCTTCAGAGGATAGATTTTTTCGTTTCATATCCAGCAATGTATTTTTTTTCCAGCATTTGAATCTCCACGTCGTTTTTTATTTTTTTTATTAAATATCCTCTCATTCGTATTCCTTCTCGGCAGTTGAAGCATTGGTCTGTCATTTCTTTAATGCAGTTAAAGGAATCTTTTTCAGGCACTTAAAAATAATCTATATTTTTTTATAGGCAGCTGAAACAGTTTTACTCAAGCAAGTAAAATTTTAACTATGTTTCCAGGAAATTAATTGAATCATTTATCTTTCATTTTGACGGAATAAAATATATTTTTTTTCAAGCAGATGGTATCTTTTTTTTTTCCAAATAGATCAATAAATTTTGATTTTTTTTAGGTAGTTGAAACCGCTTTTCTTCAGTCAATTAAAAGAATTGGAAAAGACAGTCGAAGTGTGGTTTTTCGAGCTGAGTCCATCGAATAAAGTCAATACTTATTTCTTCCAGGCAGTTAAAATTTGCTGTGTAAGATTGTTATCCTTCCTTTTTACACTATATGCCTTTCCAATTTTAACTCTTTTTATATATTTTTGTCAAGTATTCAAAAAAACCATGACCGTTCAGTTTCTCCAAGCATTTTCCGTCTTTTTTGAAAAATATTACTAGGCATTTGAAGTCATTTTTTTTTTACTTCATTGGTGAAGCTAAATATTTCGTTAAAAGCCCTTTTAATTGATTTTTTTTATTGAATGTTTGATTTTTTAAGTCGATTTTTTAGAGTCAATAATTATTTCTTCCAGGCAGTTGAAGCTATTTTTTCTTTTAAATCTTTCATACAGCTGAGGTCGTATTCCTTTTGTTTTTCCAGTCAGTAAACAACAACTTTGTTTGAGTTCAACATGTACCTCCCGGCGGTAGGGGGTGTAATTTACAACATATTCATCGATTTTCTGTTGTCAAGTTTACACGCATTTTCAAACGAGGAAGTATTCAGCTATATATCAACACATATAATAATGTTAATTTAACTTATTGATGTTAGATTTTGGATTGAAAATAAAAGTAGAAATAGATATATTATGTTATTCTAAGCACAAAAATAACATCTTCAAAGCAAAAAAAATTAGCATTCTTATTCCTAAAACCGCTTCTAAAAAATTTGAAATGGCAATACCGCAGGCAAAACTTGATGTCAACTTGTGAAATGTCATCTTGACAAACGGCTTTGTGTTTATATTCGGCATTTGTGAAGTTTTGTGTTTTTTCTTTAGTTTTTGGTTAAAAAAGGGCAAAGGTTGAGTCATTTCAGTGTTTTTGTAAACTGTTAAGATAGTAAAAACTTGTGTCGTTTGTGCCACACCATAGGAAAAAGGCAATTTAAGCCAACCCTTTCACAAGTAAATACCGATATTGCCATAACATCATATCAAGGAACAACCGTCGTCATAAACGTAGAATAATAAAAAATTATTAAGAAATCTATAATAATTATAAAGTATTTAATTTCAGTAGTAATAACAGAAAATTTTCCAAAGAAATTGGTTTCAATGCAAGAGTGGGAAAATAATTATCAATGGCTACAAAACTATTATTGTATAATAATAGCATTGCAGCTCCGCATCCTGAATTTTGCTCAACAATTTTATACAATTTACCACAACTTTAAAATTGAACAGTTGCAGCTTGTACAGAACAGAGCAATGAGAACTATTTTGAAATGTAATAGATATACACCAATCGTAATGATGCATAACGTCCTGAATATGTTATCTGTTAAGCAAAAAATTATGTTTAGCATCTACGTTTTTTTTTTGTATAAAGTTAAAAATAATATGTTACCATCATATATTTGTAAGAAGGTGAACCTTTTTAGAGATGTTCATCATTATCAAACTCGAAACTGTGACAATTTTATACTGATCGATAGGTGTAACTCTAACCAGATGTCAAATTCCGTCCTGCAGAGAGACTTACAAGATTTTAATAGATTAAAGATAAGTCTGAAAAACATGAAGAATGTCGGAGGCGGAGAAAATGGAATTTCAAAAAAGGTTTTGTGTGACATATGTAGTGTGGCTGGAAATCGACTTTTAAATATAGTAAATACATCACTCTCAAGCGAAGTTTTTCCAGAGGCTTGGAAAGTGTCAACAATAATCCCGGTACCAAAAGTACAAAAGACTATTCCTCACAATGAGTTTAGATCGGTGAATGCCGTGGAGATTTATGAGAAAGTGTTAGAACTTGCTGTGAAAGAACAACTACAAAAATATATATTTTATATAATATCACAGATTTAACTAGCTACGCTCGAGCTACGAGCTTACGTGCTACGAGCGTAGCTAGTTAAATCTGTGATAATATACTACAACAAGCATAAGAGACTGTGATTCTGTAAATATTTTTAAAAGGCTGGTTAGGGCACATATTATTATATTGTCCTAGGATTTTTGTTACCTTTACCTAATTTTGTGTTTGTTTTCATTTTGTTTATTTTTCATAGTATGTTGATTAGGATCTCTATTTTAGTTTAACTCTTATTTTAAGTTTAATTTTAGTATGTGGTTTGAATTATTATAGCGAGTATACCTATGTGCTGATAAATATTATAGTGAGGTGAGACATTTTTTTGGGGAATTTTGGGGAAATTTTTGGTTTTTGTATGTAGCGATTTATGCTAAATAAAGATTATTATTATTATTGATCTCACTTACATTAGATGTATTGGTCTCACTCCTCAACATTTGACTCTCCCAAATCACTTCCTGTTGGTTTTGGCTGCATTTTTTCTCGAAATTTTGAGAATTTAACTCGACCTCCTCCTCAATATGGGCGGCAAGAGACATGGTACTGGACCCGCTTAAATTCTGATTGGACGAGAAATGGATGTTTTTCACTGCATCGTTTTTTGGGGTTTTCTTCCTTTTGGCTTTTCGCACCAGGGCGGTGAAAATGTTCGAAGATTTCCGGATTTTTACACTGGACGTGCTGGGGTTGGGCAACGAGGCCGGAAGGGTGTTTGATTTAAACGTCAGGTCGTTCGTTAATGGAGGATTTTGGTAGTTGGCCTGTTTAGTGATTAGGGGAATTTGTTTAGGCAGTTGGAATTAGGAATTGTATTAGGCAGCTTTATGATAAAAAAAGAACTAATAAAATCGCTCGTTTTGTTTTAGAGATATCGTCAATTAAACAGGCCTTTGTCCTTGCCTAGCCCACTCGCCAATTTATAAAACAGAATTTATATTAAAATCCAATAAAGTTAGAAGAATTTTCATTTTACTTATTTGTATACAATTTTATACTCTATCATTTTTATCTCCGAGATTTTTCTTTCAAAATTATTAATAAGCGAGTTATAACGGTATTCAAATGTTTAACCTAACCTTTAAATGAAGGATATTTAGATTCGCTCTGCTTAAGAAAAATTCATGATATTAATGATTATTGATAGGCAATTTAATTCAAAGATTTCTTGTTTATAGACATCAAATGTTCGGAAGAAATTATTGATTTTTACAGGCACTGGAGCCAAACGTTTCTTCTTCTTCCTCTTTAGAAATTGTTAATCTATTGCGAAGTTTTCATAAATGAAAACAGAAAAACAAGAAGAGAAAGAAGACGAAGAAGAAGAATTAAGAGAAAAAGAAGAATAAGAATACCTGAAAGGAATTATTAGATTTTCCCTCTTCCTTTTTTAAGGTCATCAAATATTAGGAAAAAATTATTGATTTCTTACATGCACTTGAGCCAATCATTTCCTCTTCTTTTTCTTCCTTTTTTAAGAACATCAAATGCTTAAAAAAATATATTGATTTCTTACAGACAATTAAGCCAAACGTCTGTTATTACCTTTTTCTTTTTTAAGGACGTTAAATGCCTGGAAAAAATTATTGATTTCTTATAGGCAGTTGAGTCATACGTTTCTTTTTCTTCCTCTTTAGAAATTCTTAATTTATAGGCGGTATTATTTCATAGATGAATGCGGATAAAGCCTTTGACATTCGTCCTTAAAAAAAAAGAAGAAGAAAAAGGATGCCTGGAAAAAATTATTAATTTCTTAAAGACAATTTTTCATCTTTTCACCCAATCGTTTTTCCATCTTATTCTTCCTCTTCTTCTTCTTCTTCTACTTCTTCTTCTTCTTTTTTAAGAATAGTTGCTAGAAGTGCTAGAAATGCTTGAACAAATTATTGATTTTTTCCAGGCAGTTAATTAAGACATTTGTTTTTCTTTCTCTCCAAGAATTACTAATATATACGTGAAATTATTATCACAGATGTAAAGAGATAAAGTTTATGACCTTCTTCCTTGAAGAAGATGAAGGATATCTAAAAGAAATTATTGATTTTTTTCAGGCAGTTGGGTCAAAAATTTCTTCTCCTTTCTTTTAATCAAATGCCTGTAAGAACTTACAGGGTGTTTCAGAACTATGGGATCAAACTTCTGGGGGTTGTTCAGTGCAACAGAAGAATCCATTTGAGTATAGGAACCCATGTCCGGAAATGCGTCACTACGCCACTACGGCCCTAAGACGCGTTAAAATTTATAAAAAACATTAATTACCTTAAATAGAATCTGCTGCATTTATTTTTACCTTTTGTACATGATACCATAACAACAATTGTTTAAAATCAACGCTTATCAATGTCAATTCTCAATGTCATGTTTAAATTTTATAGCTTACAATTTTTAAACATTTATTGCTAATGGAAAACTTTACCAATCAAGAATTGGCGGATATGCATTTGGCATACGGAGCAACAAACTGCAATGACGAGCAGCATCGCGGTTGTATCATGAACGTTATCCCGAACGACAGCATCCTGGATACAAAAAGTTTATTGCGGTTCATCGGCGGCTCGCTGAGACAGGCATGTTTAAGACCAAGATGCATGATACTGGTGTCGAACCGTAAGAACGGTCGAATTTAAAGAAGAGGTGCTTCAGCGAGTTGTCGATGAACCATCAAATAGCACACGTGACGTCTCTAAGAATATGAATACGAGTAACGCTTCTGCCTGGCGGGTACTACACGAGCAACAACTCCATCCTTACCACTTCCAGAAAGTTCAAGGTATGACTGCAGCCGTTTATCATCCTAGAGTTCAATTTTGTCGATGGCTTCTGGATCACATCATTGCACAACCAAATTTTTTACAATATGTTTTGTGGACCGATGAAGCCTCTTTCACAAGAGACGGTATTTTTAATAGTAGGAATAGCCATGTTTGGGACGAAGAAAATCCTTATGCAATTTTTCCAAGAAAACGTCAGAATCGTTGGTCTGCCAATGTATGAGCAGACATTGTTGATGATTATTTAATTGTGCCATACCTTCTACCGGAACGGTTAACAGGACCTACTTATCTGCGTTTCTTAAAGGAAGTTCTCCCAGAACTCCTTGAAAATGTTCCAGTAAACGTTAGACAGCAAATGTGGTTTCTTCAGCAGTACAAGTACGCGAGTATTTGGCTCAGCGGTTTGGGCACCGTTTGCCAGAGGTGGAGCAGTTTCTTGGCCTCCTAGGTCACCCGATTTAACGTCGCTCGATTTTTTCTTCTGGGGACATGTAAAGTCTTTAGTCTGCGAAACTTCAGTAGAATCAGAGCTAGACTTAATTGGACGAATAACAGCAGCATTTTAAATCATTCAAAACGAGGATCAAATTTTTAGTGTAGTCCGACGAAATCATGTGCGGCGTTTAAATCCGTGTATTGAGGTTGCGGAGGAAGACATTTTGAACAATTGTTGTGATGGTATCATATACAAAAGGTAAAAATAAATGCATCAGATCCTATTTAGGTAATTAATATTTTTTCTAAATTTAAACGCGTCTTAGGGCCGTAGTGGCATAGTGACACATTTTCGGACATGGGTTCCTATACTCAAATGGATTCTACTGTTGCACTGAACAACCCCTAGAACTTTGATCCCATAGTTCTGAAACACCCTGTATTGATTCCTTAGAGACAATTGATTCAAAGAGTTCTTCGTCTTCCTCTTCAGAAATTCTTAATTTAAATGCAGTATTCTTTTTATAGATAAATGCGGATACAGTCTATGACATTTGTCCTTGAAGAAGAAGGATACCTACCTGGAAGAACTTATTAATTTCTTCCAGGGCAGTTGACTTAATCATCTCTTTCTTTATCTTCTTTTACCTCTTCTTTTTGCCCCTCTTCTTCTTTTTATTATTTATTGACGTTAAGTTTCTTTTTCTTCTTCTTCTATTTTAAGAATATTAAATGCTTGAAAAAATTATTGATTTCTTCCAGGCAGTTAATTCAAACATTTCTTTTTCTTCCTCTCCAGGAATTATTAATCTATACGCGAAATTATTATCACAGACGTAAAGAGATAAAGTTTATAACCTTCTTCCTTGAAGAAAAAGAAGAAGGATTTCTGAAAGAAATTATTGATTTTTTTCAGGCAGTTGATCCAAAAATTTCTATTTTTTTTCTTTTAAGAACATCAAATGCCAATAAGAAATTATTGAACATTGAACATTTCTTCTTATCTTTTTCTTTTTTAAGGACATCAAATGCAGACTTCTTCTTCTTCTTAAAAAAAATAACTGATTTCTTACAGGCAATTAAGCCAAACGTTTATTCATATCTTCTACTTTTTTAAGGACGTCAAATGCCTGAAAGAAATTATTGATTCCTTACAAGCAGTTAAGTTAAAGTCTATGACATTCTTCCTTAAGCAAGAAGAAGGATACCTGGACGAAATGATTGACTTCTTAAAGGTAGTTGAGCCAATCGTTACTTCTTCTTCTTCTTCATATTCTTTTTTAAGAACGTCAAATGCCTGGAAGAAATTATTGATTCCTTACAGGCAGTTGAGTCAAACGTTCTTCTTCTACCTCTTGAGAAATTGTTAATCTGTATGCAGTATTCTTTTCACAAATGAATAAAGCCTATAACCTTCTTCCTTGAAAACTGAGACGAGAAGGATACCTGAAAGAAATTCTTGATTTCTTACATGCACTAAAGCCAATTATTTCTTCTTCTTCTTCTTCTTCTTCTTCGTCTTTTTCTTCTTTTTCTTCTTCTTCTTTTTCTTCTTCTTCTTCTTCTTCTTCTTCTTCTTGTTCTTCTTTTTCTTCTTGTGTTTCTTTTTAAGAACATCAAATGCCTGGAATAAATTATTGACTTTTTACAGGCAGTTGAGTCAAATGTTTCTTCTTCTTCCTCTTCAGAAATTGGTAATATATTTGAGGAATTATTTTCACAAATAAAAACAGATAAAGTCTCATACATTTATTCTTGAGGAAGAAGGAGAAAAAGAAGAAGGATAAGAAAGAAAGTAAGAAATTACTGGTTTCTTACAGGCAGTTGAGCCAATCGCCTCTTCTTATTTTTTTCTTATTTAAGGACGTCAAATGCCTGAAAAAAATTATTGATTCCTTACAGGCAGTTGAGTCAGACGTTTCTTCTTCTTTCTGTTCAGAAATTCTTAATTTTTTAATGGCAGTTGATTTAATCGTTTCTTCGTCTTCTTGTTCCTCTTCTTCTTCTTCTTCCCCTCTAGGAATTATTAATCTATACGCGAAATTATTATCATAGATGTAACGAAATAAAGTTTTTGACCTTCTTCCTTGAAGAAGAAGAAGGCTATCGGAAAGAAATTATTGATTTTTTTCAGGCAGTTGAGTCAAACGTTTCTTCTACCACTTGAGAAATTATTTATCTGTATGCAGTATTCTTTTCACAAATGAATAAAGCCTACAACCTTCTTCCTTGAACACAGAGACGAGAAGGATACCTGGAAGAAAATCTTGATTTCTTGCAGGCAGTTAAGTCAAACGTTTTTTCTTATCTTCCTCATTTTAAGAACATTATATGCTTGGAAGAGATTAGTGAGTTCTTCCATGCAGTTGAGCCACTCGTTACTTTTTCTTCTTCTTCGTCTCCTTCTTCTTTTTCTTCCTTTTTAAGAACATCAAATGCTTAAAAATATATTGATTTTTTACAGGCAATTAAGCCAAATGTTTCTTCTTATCTTCTTCTTTTTCAACATCGTCAAATGCCGTGCAAAGAAATTATTAATTCCTTACAGACAATTTATTCAAACAGTTCTTCTTCTTCCTCTTCAGAAATTCTTAATTTATATGCGGTATTCTTTTTATAGATGAATACGGATACAGTCTATGACATTCGTCCTTGAAGAAGGATACTTATAAGAACATATTAGTTTGTTCCAGGGCAGTTGACTTAATCATTTCTTTATTTTCTTCTTCTTCTTTTTATTATTTATTGACGTCAAATGCGTGAAAAAAATTACTGATTTCTTTCAGGTAGTTGTGTCAAAAGTTTCTTCTTCTTCCTTTCCAGAAATTGTTAACCTATATGCGGAATTTAGGAAATTATTTTCACAGATATAAAGTAATATCTGTGATATTACAGTATATAAGTCTATACCCTTCCTTGAAGAAAAAGAAGGAAAAAAATACCGATTTCTTACAGGCACTTAAGCCAAACGTTTCTTCTTCTTATTACTCTTCTTTTTTAAGGACATTAAATGCTTAAAAAAAAAATTGAATTCTTACAGGCAGTTGAGCCAAACCTTTCTTCTTATCTTCTTATTTTTTAAGGGCGTCAAATGCCTGGAAGAATTTATTGATTCCTTAGAGGCAGTTGAGTCAAACGTTTCTTCTTCTACCTCTTGAGAAATGGTTAATCTGTATGCAGTATTCTTTTCACAAATGAATACGGATAAAGCCCATAACCTTCTTCCTTGAAGACAAAGAAGCGAAGGATACCTGGAAGAAATTCTTGATTTCTTACAGGTAATTGAGTCAAACGTTTCTTCTTATCTTCTGCTTTTTTAAGGACATCAAATGCCTGGAAGAAATTACTGATTTTTTACATGCACTTGAGCCAACCATTTGTTTTTCTTTCTCTCCAGGAATTATTAATCTATACGTGAAATTATTATCACAGACGTAAAGAGATAACGTTTATGACCTTTTTCCTTGAAGAAGACGAAGGATATCTAAAAGAAATTATTGATTTTTTTCAGGCAGTTTGGTCAAAAATTTGTTCTCCTTTCTTTAAATGACATCAAATGCCTGTAAGAAAGTATTGATTTCTTACAGACAATTTATTCAAATAGTTCTTCTTCTTCCTCTTCAGAAATTTATATGCGGTATTCTTTTTATAGATGAATACGGATACAGTCTATGACATTTGTCCTTGAAGAAGAAGGATACCTGGAAGAACGTATTAATTTCTTCCAGGGCAGTTGACTTAATCATTTCTTTCTTTATCTTCTTTTACCTCTTCTTCTTGCCCTTCTTCTTTTTTTTATTATTTATTGACGTCAAATGCCTGAAAAAAAATTTTTATTAAGATTTTTTACATGCACTTGAGCCAACCATTTCTTTTTCTCCTTCTTCTTTTTCAAACATCAAACATCAAATGCTTGAAAGAAATTATTGACTTCTTATAGGCAGTTCAGCCTAACGTTTCTTTTCTACTCCCTATTTTTTAAGGAGGTCAAATATCTGAAAAAACTTTTGATTTTCTTTATCGCAGTTGTGTCAAACGTTTCTTCTTCTTCCTCCTCTTGAGAAATTGTTAATATATTTCAGGAATTGTTTTCACTGATAAAAACAGATAAAATTGTATTACCTTCTTTCTTGAGGAAGAAGGAGAAAAAAGAAGGATAAGAAAGAAAGTAAGAAATTATTAGTCTCTTACAGGCAGATGAGCCAATCATTTCTTCTTCTTCTTCTTTTTCTTCGTTTTAAGAACATCAAATGCTTAAAAATATATTGATTTTTTACAGGCAATTAAGCCAAATGTCTCTTCTTATCTTGTTCTTTTTCAACGTCGTGAAATGCCTGGAAAAAATTATTTATTCCTTATAGGCAGTTACGTCAAACGTTTATTCTTCTTCCTCTTCAGAAATTCTTAAATTATAGCCAATATTCTTTTCATAGTTGAATACGGATAAAGCCTATGACATTCGTCCTTGAAGAAGAAAAAGAAGAAGAAGAAGGATACCTGGAAAAAATTACTAACTTAAAGGCCGTTTTTTATCTTTTCACCCAATCGTTTTTTCATCTTCTTCTTCCTCGTCTTTTTCTACTTCTTTTTCTTCTTTTTAAAGAATAGTAAATGCTTGAAAAAAATATTGTCTTTTTTCAGGTAGCTGGGTCAAAAATGTTTTCTCTTTTCTTTTAGGGACATTAAATGCCTGTAAGAAATTATTCATTTCTTTTTGGCAGTTAAGTCAGACGTTTCTTCTTTTTCCTCTTAAGAAATTCTTAATTTATAGGCAGTATTTTTTTCATAGGTGAATACGAATAAAGCCTATGACATTCGTCCTTGAAGAAGAAAAAGAAGAAGAAGATGGATACCTGGAAGAAATTATTAATTTCTTAAAGGCAGTTAACTCAATCGTTTCTTCATCTCCTTCTTCTTCTTTTTCTTCTTCTTCTTCTTCTTCTTCTTCTTCTTCTTCTTCTTCTTCTTCTTCTTCTTCTTTTTCTTCTTCTTCTTTTTTAGAATATTAAATGCTTGAAAAATTATTGATTTCTTCCAGACAGTTAATTCAAACATTTCTTTTTATTCCCCTCCAGGAATTATTAATTTATACGCGAAATTATTATCACAGACGTAAAGAGATAAAGCTTATGACCTTCTTCCTTGAAGAAAGAGAATATATGAAAAAAATTATTGATTTTTTTAGGTAGTTGAGTCAGAAATTTCTTTTCTTTTTCTTTTAAGGACATCAAATGCCAGTAAGAAATTATTGATTTCTTACAAGCAGTTGAGTCAAACATTTCTTCTTATCTTTTTCTTTTTTAAGAACATCAAATGCTTCTTCTTCTTCCTCTTCTTCTTCTTAAAAAAATAACTGATTTCTTACAGGCAGTTAAGCTAAACGTTTATTCATATCTTCTCCTTTTTTAAGGACGTCAATTGCCTGTAAGAAATTATTGATTCCTTACAGGCAGTTAAGTTAAAGTCTATGACCTTCTTCCTTGAGCAAGAAGAAGAATACCTGGACGAAATGATTGATATCTTAAAGGTAGTTAAGCCAATCGTTACTTCTTCTTCTTCTTTTTTAAGGACATCAAATGCTTGAAAAAAATATTGACTTCTTATGGGCAGTTGAGCCAAACCTTTCTCTTATCTTCTTATTTTTTAAGGGCGTCAAATGCCTGGAAGAATTTATTGATTCCTTAGAGGCAGTTGAGTCAAACGTTTCTTCTTATCTTCTTCTTTTTTAAGGATATCTGTCAACCGTTTCTTTTTCTTCCTTTTCAGAAATTGATTATAATTATTAGATAGATAAGTAGAAAGTATTAAGGATAATTATATAAGTCTGTAAAGTACCGAATTGTTACCGATATAAAATTTTTTACAAGAAATAAGCCTTCGCACTTGTGTAGCCATTCTTCTACAATTATGGCCAAAACATAATTAATATTCCCGGTCATACGCTCTCCAGTATTATGACATTATACTAAACCGCAATAAACTAATAAACATTACAAGGTTTTGAGTAATTAAAGACAAATATATCAGAGGTTGATGGTCTTACCTTATCGCTGCTCTCTTTTTGAGCCATAATTGGCTAAGAAAAGTGCTTTTTTACAATTTCTTGTAACATTTCCGGTTAGACAGTGAACGTCAATCATGTGACATTGAAATTTTTAAAGAATGTTAAGAAATGTGCCCTTGAAAAGAGATAAAGAGTGTCATCAACATGTAAATAAACAATCGCCTTCCGGTCTTTATCGCGGGTGCGTTTATAAATAAATTGTTGTCAGTGCAGATGCAAAATGTGTTTCCTTACGTTCCTTCTCAGCATTTTACCAATAATTTGTTCAGCCTACATGGGGAATAATACAACTTTACCGACCCTATACGAATATTTCACCTCCGAAGGCATTCATGCCGGCCTAAGTGACCGCCAACCCTATTTCACCCTAAACAATAAAAAAATTAAAATTTTCAGTGGTGCCTTGCACTATTTTCGCGTACCTAAGAGTTATTGGCAGAATCGTTTAAGGAAATATCGCGCAGCAGGGTTGATATGTGTCGAAACGTACGTGCCGTGGAATTTGCACGAGCCTGAAGACGGTCGCTTCGATTTCGGACGAAACGTCGTGCCGAGTGACGATTTCGGTGGTTTTTTAGATTTGGTGGCGTTTTTGGAGTTGGCCCGTGAGGAGGATTTGCTCGTTATATTGAGACCCGGGCCGTTTATCGATTCCGAATGGGAGTTTGGAGGGTGAGTAAGGAATTTTGACTAAAAAAAATGATAAAAAACAAAATTTATGAGCCAGTCTATAAATTTTTCCGGTTTATTAATTTTTTTCAAATTGTTGGGGTCTTTTAAAATAAGACACTGTCTAAAAAGTACGTTTGTGTGAAAAAAATAAAGTTCAAATAATTATCTACTCGTTTCCGTCTTACTCAATGGTTTCGCAATAAGTTTGTCCTAATCGGACTTATTGTGCTGTAAAAAAATAAAATAAAGATAAAACTATGGCTCAATTAATATGTGAGACAAAGAGAGATATATCTAGATTTTAAAGTTAGTTTTTTGTATAAAAATTGCTTTAACCCTGGAATGCTACACTTATTTCCGACTCTGCATCTGCTACACAGGGGTACAACCGTACCCCAAATAAAACACGTCCTATTTTAGAAAAACGAAAAATTTATTCACTTATAGAAAAATAATAACTTAAACCGAGTCATTAAGAACACTTTTAACGCACATCCATAATAAAATGTTCATGCGGCACACACTGAGCATATTTTTTTTTTATGTTGCAAACACACGAACTTTTTGCATACAGCACAGCCTACTCTCGATTTTCGATCCTCTCTTCTGGGACAAAGCACACACCTACCCACTGTTGTTGTAAGCCTAGTAGGTACTTCTTCTGAAGTGGTTATCTTAAGAACCCTACATATAGTTTCACGGAGTTCGCGCCTTAAAGTTGGAGCTTCCAAACGACTCATCATGTGCGGTCTGATCATGTCAAGGGCAAGCTTCTTGAGGTATTCTCTCCTGTGCTTTACAATTTCTTTATTCACTTCACCAGAGCCACGCAAAAGAATCATTGAATTATATCCCAGAATATCCAACAAATTATAGGACAGACATAATGGCCAGCGACGTGTTTTTCTACCAGTAGAATAAGCGTGGCACAACTGGTTTAAGGTATCCACTCCTCCTTTTGTAGAATTATAAAATTGAATAATTTCTGGTAACTTGGTCGTAAATGGCTCATCACCTTTTCCGTGCATTGTTGAAAGCACAATTACTGCTTTTTTAGCACTCTTAGGTGGACAGTATGATAATAGTGTCAGATGTCCACTGTAGCAAAACATGGCAGAATTTTGATTCCTTTCTTTGAGTTCCAAAAACGACTCAGGAATTTCTTTTTTATTTCTTCTCACAGTACCAACAATGGTAATTTTCCTCTCCAAAAGATGTTTCGCGGTCTCAATAGAAGTAAACCAGTTATCCATGGTCAAGTTCCTATTTGTTTCTTGGACAGAACTGGTTAGCTTATTACAGTAATACTGAGCTACAGGAACATCAGTTGGTGTGGAACCTTTTCCTATATAAATTTCAGCATCAAGTGCAAAAGCTGTTTGGGCATCACAGGACAACACAATTTTGATTCCGTATTTATCGGGCTTTGAAGGAATGTACATTTTAAAAGGACATCGCCCTCTAAAACCAACCAATTGTTCATCAATTGTAATATATTCTGAAGGAGTATATAGGTTTTTCATTTTAACGATTGACCTCTCAACTACCTTTCGAAAAGCTGCAAGCTTATCAGTTTCTTTTCTTTCAGCTCTGGACTGCTTATCATCAAAGCGAAGACAGTTTACCAAAAACCTGAAACGTGCCTCGGGCATGGTAGCACGGAATATTGGAATTCCTGTGTCTTTATCAAATAGTTCCTTGATTAAAACTCCGGCCATTTTCATAACACCGGCATAATAAAATAGCCCGAAAAGTACTTGGAGTTCAATGCTGTTTGTATCCTTAGTCCAAGAGGGTCTCTTACCTACTGGCGTAATAACAGGTGCATCACTATCTTGGTCATGGTTCTTATTTAAATATTTCAATTGTTGAACTTGGATCTCGCTATTATTTTATTGGGTAATTTTATCGAGATTTTGTTGAGTGAAACATAATTTCCAAGCTTCAGTTTCCGATGTTATATGTTTTGCTTCGTTTTTGTTTCCAGGTAAATGCAAAACCAGATTTCGTTTTGGTGAACGATGAATTGCGCCTTTCTTACCTGACCACATAAACCCATTTTTACCCCTTAATTTGGTAGGCACTGGTAAAATTTCCACCATATCTCTGTTGATCGCCTGTATTTCTGCCAATGGTATATTGTCATCTTCCGAATCTGTATCAGATGGAAAGGTATCCTGAGTCTGTTCTGGTGCAATCAAAGAATTAAGATTGATTTGATTGCCGCGTATTTCATCCTCTTCTGGCTCCTCTCTAAAATCAGGTATAACGGCATCTTCCTCCTCGCTGTCATCCGAAAAACTGTCTGAATCAGATTCATAGAGAATGCGATGAATTTCTCCGACATCTTCAGGCTTTGTTAGGTCGAAGAACTTTTTCTGCCTAGCCATTATTCGTGCAGCCTAACAAAGAA
The DNA here is from genome assembly GCF_022605725.1 of Anthonomus grandis grandis. Classification (NCBI taxonomy): domain Eukaryota; kingdom Metazoa; phylum Arthropoda; class Insecta; order Coleoptera; family Curculionidae; genus Anthonomus; species Anthonomus grandis. Next base: position 7,422,174 of record NC_065547.1, read on the forward strand.
AATCAATAATAACTTAAAAAACAAAGAAAAATATAATAACTTAAAAAAAAACTAAAATATTTTCAAAGTATTATAGACATATTTTAGAAATATTTTTCAAAAATAGATACTCATATAATAATAATAACCAAAATCTACTGAGAAGCGAAATAATCACAGAGTATATTTAACCTAAACTGCTACACTGGGGTACGCGCTAACCTCAAATATCACAAATCTCGAAAAGAAAAAACCGTGTGCCAATGTCAATTGTCGCACGCGAATTGACTTGCCGCGTCTTGAAACTAATAAGACGTCGGCGTTCGTTCCCCCGCCCACTTCCATTTTACTTGAGATATGATTAATGATGGGGTACCAAGTAGCATTCCAGGGTTAAGCTTTTCCTAATGCTTATTCCTCTATTACGTCAAGAGTTATCGACCAGAAACTCCGACTCGATGCAGCGCGGACCTATAACGGGAAGCAAAATTCAAATGGTTCCATCGCCTAAACCATCAACGTTACTTGAAAAATTTTAAATGATTAATTTAGGTAATTATTTATAGTTTAATTCTGCCATAGTCATCCGCTTAAATCGACTATCAAAGAAGATATAAGCAATTTCCCTGTCAAAGCTTCTTTAAAGCGGATAATTCGAAATAATTATCGACCTATCTCTGTCTCACATATTCGTTCCAACATAACTTTGTCTTGTCTAAATTGATATGTCAGACAAAGAGATTCGTTTATTGAAATTGAGTTTTTTTACCTAGAAATTCCATGATTTCCCAGATTTTCAAAATTGCATTAATTGTTTCTCTTGGATCTACTGATAAACACAATAAGAAACTCATTGAAAAATGTGTCTATGAAACAAGGCATTTAAAATATAATTATTTACCCATCTCTATTTAACAGATGGTTTTCGCCATAAGTTTATCTCTGTCACATACATTGTGATGGAAATCAGATGAACGTGTTTAAGGTAATCAGAGGTAAAGATTACAAATTCAAGATCCGTATTTAAAAATTAAGCTCCTGAAAGACGAAACGTCGGATTTTAAATTTAAAAGCGCCATCTAATAAATGACGTAAAGTTATAACCACTTGAAAATGACGAATGAAAAACAAATGGATAAATCCTTCTTTATCTAACACGTTATTTTTTAGATTAGTCTGTTTTTATTCACCGCTTTAAGGTAAGTACAGACCGAAATAAAGAGTTCGCGAGCTGTTCCAGAGCAGCTCCCGAATTGAACTCGAGCAGCTCGCGAGCGCATCGTCCACACTAAAGATGAGTTCATACAGTTTCAGTCCTGTGCTCAGTTCGGCCAAGTTCGTTGAGTGTTCGAAATAATAAAAAAAAAATATTTAAATCTAGAATCTCTCTTTTTGTCATTAGAAATTTACATAAATTAAAGAAAAATGTCATCTCTGGAAAGCGATGAAGGAAGTGATCTAATAATTGCTATTTGTTGCTTATTATTGCTATCTAATATTGCTATCTAATAAATGCCTATTTTTTAGTAATTAGTAATTACTAAAAAATAGTAAAGAAAGTAATTATTAGTTAGTATTAATAAAACAAAGTATTGATTCAAAAAAAAAAGAAAATCAAGACCAGACGCTGGTGGCAAAGAAGTTTATTTAAAAATCGCTTAAAATATGGTGGAGTTCCTTTGCTTAGAGATTTACAAATGGAGGACCAAATTTTATTTCGAAATTTTAGCCGTATGTCCGTACCAGATTTTAAAAAACTCTTGGTTCTAGTAGAACCAATGATATCAAAACAAGATATCAATTATCAAATGTGATCAAATTATCGAAAGTGTATCTCATCCAGAGAAAGATTGGCTTTAACTTTACGATTTTTGGCAACAGGAGATTCCTATACAAGTCTCATGTACTTATTCAAAATTTCCAAGCAAAGTATTTCTGCAATTGTATCAGACGTATGTGAAGCTTTAATTGGAGCTCTGAGTAACCTAATAAAGGTAAGAAATTTTATTTTACATTTTTATGTATTTATTTTAAAATACAAAATAATATTATGTACATTAATTTAAGTTCTATAAATTAAAATAGTTTTTTGGAATAATGTAATCAGTAATGCTAAAATGTTCTGCTTCCTCTTGGGAAGACGACATTGGTGACCGTGATGGGGTAATCTTTTTGTACCATAGATGAACTGCTACTTGCATCATGCAATGATGACCCGAAATGCTGCTGAGAGTGCTGCCAATCGAGAGTGTTAATTTCCGTGTCATAAGTTGTGGAGGGTGAAGAGATTGCCGACTGTGGTTGCGAAGCCACACAACTGGCTCTACTAAGGTTTGATACACTTGATGATGAAGTTTGCGATTGCAAAATGCTAATTTCGGTTTCATAAATTATTTTATTAATGTTAAACTCCACATGTGCTCTGGTTAATGGATCAAAGCCTCTAAGCTTCATAGCAATATGATTTGCAAATAAGGAGCAAGCATCAGATGGCACATTCTTCTTTTCATATATAGTTTTGAGCATACCGAAAGCTTCTGCAGCTTGGTTATTATTTTCTGTTATTTTTGTGAGTTTTGACACGTGTTTGTTATTTGTAAATACACTTTTTCTTTTTTTCCCTATTTCCTTTGAATTTTCTGTTGCATTTCGTGGTGAGCCATTTACATGTAATTCTTTTTCACGTGAACTATTCCCTTCATCGACATCGACGTCATTTGTTTCCGCATTTTTTCAACATTTTCGACATTGGCAGATGCATCCTGATGAGCCTCCTAAAACAAAATTTATTCTAGAATTTTTTATTTGATTTTAATTTTAACAATGGTTTAAGCAAATTAAATTTATTTGTGTTTTATTTTCAGATTCCGGATTTGTCTGAAGAATGGCTCGCGGTTGCCGAAGAATATAATAATAGGTGGAACTTTTCACACTATTTAGGTGCTATCGACGGTAAACATATCACACTCCAATCGCCATTTAATAGCGGAAGCGAATATTTTAATTATAAGGGGTATTTCAGCATTGTTCTTATGGCAGCAGTTAAGGCAGATTACTCATTTTTATTTGCCAATGTAGGATGTCAGGGAAGAATTTCTGATGGAGGGGTTTTTAAAAACACTGATCTGGCTACAAAGCTACAAAATAGAACCTTATCTCTCCCAGCAGCAACAGCATTGTTAGGGCAGGAACAACATACACCTTTCGTTTTTGTTGCTGACGATGCATTTCCTCTCCAGGAAAACATAATGAAGCCGTACCCAGGAATGCATTTGAAAGGAAGCCCTCAACGAGCATTTGATTATAGATTATGTAGAGCTCGACGAATAGTTGAAAATTCATTTGGGATAGTATCATCCGTGTTTCGCGTCTTACGTAAGCCACTTTTATTGGAACCGAAAAAGGCTACCACTGTAGTACTTGCATGCCTCTATCTACACAAAGGTGTATGCTCCTTTGTAGATTGTTTGCTTTGAATTAAAAAATTGATGATTGAAAATTGATTGAAGATGCCTTTGATCGTGAAGATTACGAGACGATGGAAATAATTCCTGGCTCGTGGAGAAGAGATCAAGCAGAAATGAACTCCTTTCAGAGCTTTAGAAATATTCCAAGAAAATCTACTATAAAGTCACGTCAACTTCGCAGAATATTTTTCTACGGTTAGAAGACTTCCATGGCAAAGTGATTTTGAATGAAAAAAGCTGTATACAGTGTGGATCAGCCAAATGGAATAAATTCGATAACAAATAAATGGGGACGTATTCGAAAGAATGATCGATTTGTATTTTTAATTGCTCATTTTTTGTTGAACGTTTTTTATTATCGAACTTATTTCAGTTGGCTGAATCACACTGTATAAAAATCTACCAATTCTACATAAAATAAAAAATACTCACCGTTTCGCGTGTTTCATTTGGCATATATCTGCCACTCAAAAGAAACCATATGTTTGTATCCAAACCACACTTCTTTATTAATCTCTTCTGTGCCCATTCCTGATTTTTTCATTTTTTCAACCTTCTGAGGAGCTCTTCGGTATTGTGCTAAAATAACACTAATTTTTCTTTCTACTTCATCTTTTGATTTTGACAAAATTACGCCTATGTCTTCGTATGCGTCTTTTTTTAAATTTATTTTTTTATAGTCTTTTTGCCTGGGATTCCACAAATTCTCATGCCGGCGATATTCTTCTATCAACCACACAATTTCATCCTCTGACCAGTCCATTTTTATTTAAAAAACTACTATAATATTATGATATGAAACTGATGTATAAAAACGGAGCGTACTTCTTTAAAACTAAATAATATACTTAAATGACGAACAGTAAACGTCCATACACATAATGAGCTCGCCACCTGTTCGCAAACAAACCCTTTGAAGTACCGACTCGACTCGGAACTCTGAACGAACTGCCGAGCTGCTATAGAGCTGTTCGCGGACACGCGTATACACCAAGCTCGGAAAATTTTCGCGAGCTATTCGAAAACAGCTCGCGAACTTGGTATGTACCCTACTTTAGCGTACGCACTAAAAATAAATAATATTTTTATTATTAATTAATACGTTCCTTCATTTTAAGGGCTCCTAGTTATATTTATTACATTCAAATTGATAAATGGTTTAACCCGATTACTTCAATACTTTTAAAAGACTAGTGTGTTAGAGAAAGACAAGCTTATGCCAGTTATTATTTAATACTTAGATCAAAGGACGTCACGAGGACTATTTTTTCGGTTTAAACGACAGCGCACTAAAATTTGATACGCGAATTTGATGCTTCCCAAACAGGTTAAATAATTTTTTTTTAGATTAAATTAATTTTTTTTTGGTGTAAACACCTAGGACCTATTTTGATGTTCCAAAATGACAAGTTTGACATTTTATTGGATGTTAGCTTATGAGGTTTTTATTTTTGTACACAAAAATAAAGAAGAAAATACAGAGGACAAGCTTAAGCCTTGAAAAAGAAATCATTAGTTTATTTTTATTATCTTTAAACAATAACACTTTTAAAGATTCAGAGGTTCTGTTCTATAATTCTTCGTCTAAACTCACTTCAGCTGACATTTTGATCCTAGAGATAATCCTCCACTAATTTAACCCTCAAAATCCATCCTTGTAAACAGGGATGTACTAAATAAAAATAGTCTATCATTTGATCCATGGACCTAATGGCCCGTTTTCATGCTCATGCAATTTGCGCCAATTGACTTGTGCATGCCCAATTTGCGCAAGTAAACTGTTGCATGAAAACCAAAGTCGTTCACTTGCACAAGCCAAAAAGCTTGACTTGAGTGAATCTAGCGCGATCAGATATTTTGCATGTGGTTGGCGCAAATGCATAAGCGTATAAACGACACTCCAACTTTTTAAACACAGTTTTCGATCGCTCGCATGCACTTGGACGCCGTTTTCTTGTTTTGACAGGTTTCCGCCGGGTTTAAATTTTCGGTATTGTTTTTGCTCTGTGTTTTCGCTGGGGTTTTCGGATATTTTGGGTAAATTTATGATGTCAACTAAATAGAGAGAGTTTATGGGGGAGTTTATTGAGCTTTATAAATCGTTTCCATGTGTTTGGAAAGTAAAATCAAAAGAATACAGTGATAGAAATTCAAAATCACAGACATATGAAATTCTTGTTGAAAAATTGCAAACGGTTGATAGAAAGGCAACCAGGGATACGGTAGTTAAGAAAATGAATTCAATAAGAACCACATATAGAAAAGAACTAAAAAAGGTTCTTGAATCTGAGAGGTCCGGTGCCGGAACAGAAGAAATATATGTTCCACATTTATGATACTACGAGTTATTGAGCTTCCTACAGGACCAGGAAACTCCAAGAGGCACTTTATCAATTATGGACGAAGAAAATGAAACTCAGGTAAAAACACATTCGTTTATTAACTTTTTTAACCGTTTTTCTTAAAGATCATTTACAATTTATTGTTAGTTATAGTATACTCATATAAGTATATAGGGCTGCCGTATTTACCTATATAATATGTACTTATACCTATACCTAGTTAATTTGCGTTATTATTTTGGTTATATATCATTTTATGTTGCCACGATACACTACCATAACTACTATTAAAATAGTTTTTAAAACTTGTCCTCACATCTTTTGCTTCGGCACTATGATGGCGACTGTGACTGCCCGCGAGATTTAATAAATTCTCAGGTTGTGTCCGCAGTCCAGGAGTAGTGGCACCAGTTGAAATGTTTTCAAAGTCAAATACGTCATTAGGTGTATATGAGTTAGCCGAATTTCTCCTTAAAAAATTGTGAAGAGCACAACATGCCAGAACAACTTTGTCGATATTATCCAGTTTCAAATTAATGGATGTATGGAATATTCTAAAACGGTTAGCCAAAATTCCAAAGGGGTTTTCTATAATGCGTCTAGCTCTAGATAAACGGTAGTTGAATATTCTTTTTTCATTGTTAAGCTCTCTTTGATTATATGGCTTCAAAAAGTCGGGTCTCGTTGCAAAAGCTTCGTCTCCCACAAAAACATAATTTAAAGGAGGTTGACCTGGTACAACTACTTCTAAAGCCGGTAAATTTAGTTTATTCCCGATTAAACCTTTAATAAATTTAGTATTTTCAATGACAATGACCGTCAGATACTTTTCCGTTTGTTCCTATATCGCAGTATATGAATTCATAGTTAGCATTTACAATGCCCATCAAAACAATACTAAAAGTTTTTTTATAATTAAAGTAATATGAGCCACTTCCAGGAGGCGCTGTAATTTGTACGTGCTTTCCGTCTACAGCACCTAAACAATGTGGAAAATTCCATTTCTCTTGAAAGTCCAACGCAATATTCTTCCATTCGGCTGTAGTTTTAGGAAACTACAAAAAAGAGCATAATATTATTTATAATGTTGCGTGCTTCTAACTATAGCGTAATAAAACAAGTTACAAGCTAGTATAATAATTATTATAATATACATATAGGTAATCTGTACTTTTTTTGGTTTTAGGTTTCTAAAATACATGAAACTAATGAAACTCAACAGGACTTTATTGATGATCATCTATCCGAACCACACACGCCCATGCCAGTATCTGAATATTCTGAACCAAGTACACCTCGTCCAGCATCACAAGCGTCATCATTAAGAGAAGCAAAAAGGCGCAACCAAATATATGATATTTTGGATACCATTCAGAAACGTTTTGCAGTGCCTTCAAATATTGATGATAAGTTCAATCATATTGGATTGGCATGGGCATCAAAATTAAAAGAACTTTCTCATGAGCAACGCATTCACGCTGAGAAATTAATGAATGATGTTTTTTGTGAGGCTCAGTTAGGAACTCTAAATCGCCACTGTGCCATAAATACACAACTGCAACAACAATCACAGGTGTCAAGACAATATTTTCACCAAATGCAACCTGCATCATCATATCAGCCACCTTCACCAGTGACATGGCATCATCAGCAACAAATTCCACAACCAGTGTCTCATCAGAATCAAACGCCTTATCAACTAGATTATCATCAAAAATTAAATTTCTCCACACCCACAAACAGGATTTAATTATCGTCAATAACCTACACAAACAGGATCTAATTGTCAACAACCTAAAGCTCCAAGAAATTCTGAATTACCTCCTCCTGAACAAGACGAAGACAGTGAATCGCAAACTGCTGCACAATTTTTAGCGAATTTTACTAATTCTAGCGTACAGTAGATATAATAATAATATGTTAATAATAAGGTAATAATAATTTAAATAAGTTAATAATAATTTTTATAGGTTGTGTTTACAAAAATTTTGCCCCATTATTTTTGTGAATTTTTTAATCAAACTTTGACTAAAAAGTATGTAATCAGTAATATTTTGTATCCTGCTTCAGCACAAGTACTAGCGTACAGGATCTATAAGTATTTTTGGAGTTTTGTGAAAGTGTGGTTAGGAAGGCGAAAACATGGTCAATTTATGCAACACTTGCAATGAACCCATACCAGACGGATCTAAAATAGTGGTTTGTGACAGCTGCCACATAGTTATGCACAACACGAAAGGGTGCACTGGGTTAAATGCATCAGAGCTAAGGGCTGTTATCATTCAGAAACGAACTATGATGTATTTCTGTAAACCATGCAGAGAAGCATTTAAAAGCGCCCCAGCCCTTTTAAGATAAGTGGGAGAGCTAAAGAAAGAAATTGAAGTTATAAAAAGGGAGCTGGAATCAGTAAAAAATCAGAAGTGTAAGCATGAATCTGCTGAGTTGGTTACCGAGCAGTTATTCAACGAGATGCAGGAAAGATCAACTAGATCTAGAAATTTATTAATTTATGGTGCAAATGAGTCTAATCGAACCGATTTAACTGATAGAATCGAAGATGACAAGAAAGCGTTACAAGATGTCTTTAAGCTGATGAAGATAGATCGAGGACTCGATAAAGTTGAAAAAGTTCTTAGAATTGGCACTAAAAAGACAGGCTCATGCAGGCCATTAAAAGTGGTCTGTACTGAACAGGCTTTTGTTAAAGAGGTATTAAAAGTTAAGAAAAAATTGTCGGGGACTAAGTACAGCATTAATCTAGATCAGACGATGATGCAAAGAGACCAGTTTAGGAAGGTAAAAACTGAGCTGCATGAGAGGAATGCTGAAGAAAATGATAGTTACATCATTAGGTACATTAATGGATGTCCCGAGCTTGTAAGGAAAGACAGCCTGAGAGATAACACACGTAACACGAGAAAAAACTAGCCAATACCCCATTACAAATATATTACCAGAATGTGGGAGGGCTTCGTACCAAAATTGCTGAGTTGAACTTAATGTTGGATTGTTCAAGTTGTGATATTATTGTTATTACGGAGAGTTGGTTGAATGAGGACATTTTTTCGGAAGAACTTAATTGCTGTAATTACAGTATATTTCGTGCTGATAGAAATGTGCAGATTACATCAAAGAGTAGAGGTGGTGGAGTGCTAATACTGGTAAAAAATCACATACAAGCTTCAATCATTAAAAAGACAGAATCTCACTTTGAACAGCTATTTTTGTTATGTAAATGTTCAGGATCAAGTTTTGTGGTTGGCGGTGTATATATTCCCCCAGGGTCCTCTGATGATATCTATAGTGATCACTGCATCACAATTGAAGAAATCTATTCTATGTATCCTAGCACTAAGTTTTACATGATGGGTGACTTCAATTTGCCAGGGGTACATTGGTCAAATGCTCATAATGGGGTCCAAGTAGACTGTCCAACAAATTCACCAGCTGTGTCTCTAGCACAAATATATGGTTTTTTTAATATGTACTAAATGATTGATATGCCAAATAGCAGGGATGTGTTCCTGGATCTTCTGTTTATCAACGATAGCGCCATGAAATGTTTTAAGTCTCCAGATCCACTTTTTTGTGACTCAATTCATCATATTTCTTATACCTGTAATTTTAGAGTAGACAACAATGTAATGTTGGATTCACTTAAAGTTGAGGAATTTTATTTTGATTTTAAAAATGGGAACTATCAGGGTTTAAATGACTATTTTTTTTCTATAAATTGGGATACTATTTTTAATGATAGCGATATTAACATTATGGTCTCAGAGTTCTATAACATTTTAAATTTTGGTTGGTATACAATGTTTTGTGCCTCAAAAAAAATATAAGACATCTAGCTTTCCTCCATATTTTTCTACCGAATTAAGAAGATTGGTATTTCTCAAAAAAAGTAAGCATAAAAAATACCAACTATCCTATGATGAAAGAGATTATTATGAATTTACCGTTCTGAGAGCTCAGTGTAAAAGGTTAAGTCAAGAGTGCTACAGAAATTATCTTGCTACTTTGAATGAGAACTTGACTAGTAATCCGAAAAATTTTTGGAACTTCGTTAATAAGAAAAGAGCATCTAACATTGTACCAAGGGAAATGTTTTTAGATAATAGTGTTGCAACTGATGGTCAGCAGATTGTTGATTTATTCGCTACTCACTTTTCTGCAGTCTATTCAAATGCAAACACAACCCCACCTGAAAAGTCTTTTAGCCAAATAAATATTGACTGTCCTGTCATAAGTCTGGCTGAGGTGTTTGATAAGCTGGGGGCTTTGCCTAATAAGTTAATGATTGGTCCAGATGGAATCCCCAATATTCTTTTAAAAAACTGTCGATATGCACTATCACAGCTACTATGTAAACTTTTTAACTTGTCTCTTATTTCTGGAACATTTCCAGACATATGGAAGGAAGGTTATATTTCTCCTATTTTTAAATCAGGGTCGAGGGATGATGTCAGAAATTATCGTAGTGTGTCTGTATATACAGACTTCTCCAAGGCGTTTGACAAGGTAAATCATTTGTTATTAATTGAAAAATTGAGAAATATAGGTTTTTCTGATAGATTGCTAAAGTCGTTGCTTAGCTTTCTTAGTGATAGAAAGCAAGTGATTAAACTTGGTAATTTTATATCTAGGGTGATTGAAGTTTGTTCTGCAGTGCCACAAGGCGGACACTGCTCTCCTTTGCTATTTAGTTTGTTTGTTAATGACCTTAGGGATGTCTTGGAGTATTGTGAATTTTTAATGTTTGCTGATGACCTCAAACTTTTCTTGGTTATTATGAATGAACTTGATATCAGCCTCTTACAGAAAGATATTGATGGCCTTTCTCCGTGGTGCCAAAATAATTTGTTGGATTTGAATATTAATAAATGCTTCCAAATTTCATTTCATAGGAAAAAAAGTAGGATACCATCATTTTACACAATTAACGGCCAGAAACTTCAATTAAAGGATGTTGCAAAGGATTTAGGAATACTGTTTGACATGAAATTAAACTTCTGCAATCATATAGACCAAATAGTAGTAAAAGCTAATAGAATGTTGGGTTTTACGCTTAGAAATTGTGAGGGGTTATCATTGCAAGCTGTCAAATCTGTATATGTGGGATTGGTACGATCACAGCTTGAGTATGGCTCAATTATCTGGACTCCCCAGTATAATGTCTATAAGTCATTACTGGAGAGTGTGCAAAACAAATTTTTAAGATATTATAACTACATGTTTAATTTGGATCTTATTGCGAATCATGATTATTCCCAAATATTGAATTATGTTAAAGTTTTGTCTTTGGATAAAAGAAGAACAATGTTTGACATCTGTTTTATCTTGTTATAAGTTGTTGAATGGTATTATATCCTGTCCGGATTTACTTTCCCAAGTTAAATTTTCTATTCCTCAGAGAACACTTAGACAAAATAATTTATTTCATATTGGGTTCCATAGAACCAATTATGGTAAAAACTCTTTTTTGGTGAGATCTCTAGATTTTTTGGATCGGGAGGAGAGGCTAGATGTTTTTGGCAATTCATATGGGTCTTTTAAGGGTAGTTTAATGAAAATTTTGAATACTTAGTATTGTTCAATTAATATTTTTAATTAATATGTTGTTTGATGGGTAAACCAAGTGAGAATTTATGTTCCTAATCTATTAGTTAATACAAAGATATTTTTTTTTTGTTTATTTACTTTAGAGTCTTTTTTTTTAGTTAAGTTCTTTAACTCTTAATAGTTTAAGTAAGGATTATTAATTATTGACATAACTGTATTTTATAATTTATTTTTTTTTGTAATGGGGGTTTCCCGTTTAATGACTAAAAAAAAAAAAAAGTTTTACATACCTTTAAATATTCTTGTTTTAATACTGTGTAAATGGCATCGCACGTCTCAGGAATTATCTTGCTGAGGGCGGATTTAGAAATACACGTAGAAAACTTGTGATCCTCATAGGTTCTACCAGTTGCCAAAAACCTTAAAGTCGCCGTTAATCTTTCATGTGGCGTGATAGAACTTTTCATAACAGTATCAGTTTTTTGTATTATTGGTGTAACTAAATGTAATAAATTTCGATAAGTCGTCTCGTCCATGCGCAGGTAATTACGAAAATCGTCTGGCTGATTAACTAATTCTCGAATTAAATTAATATGAGAGTAAGTTGCTCTCTTTTCAATCCAAGATTTATTTGGTCTCCGCTTTTTTGGCTCTCTCAACTTCTTGATTATTAAAACGGCAGCTACTGCAAGTACTTCGTCTTCCCGATTCATAGCTTTACTTTATTTTTACGTTTCTATGCTCACAAACTCACACCCTAATCACTGGTCACTACACATCAGAATATAACTGTTGTAACTACTTGTGCAATTTAAAATGAACGAAAATGAATACACCAAAGTTTTATTTGCGCAAATTTGCATGTGCAAATCTTGTTTGCGCAAGTGGCATGAACGTGAAAACGGACCATAATAGATCTGCGCGTTGTAAACGTAGCTATTGTTGTTACTAAATAGTACTATTTATATTCTTTTAATAAAAATTATCTACATTGTATTTAAAGTAATTTTATTTAATCGAATCCGCTTAATTTAAATAAATCGGTGCGCCACTGCCTGCATATTTGTTTCACTGTAAGACTGTATTTCGTTCATACACCCATCTCCCTTTAATGTACAACTTCGTAATGCGTCAGACAAGGACAACCGGTGGCCAATGCCCGCCCACTGATATAACTAAATAGAAATCGGCCGGGCGGCGTCAATTTATCAAATTTCCTTGTCAAGTTCTCACTTTCGTTTCCCGGGCAATCACGTGCCTTTATTCAGCTCGTCCGGTACCCTCTGTACGCTATGGAAGACGACATTTTACCAACTTTATACGATTACTTAACATTCGAGGGTATTACGAGCGGCTTAAGTGACGAAACGCCACAATTTTCATTAAATAAAAAACCGATAAAATTGTTCAGTGGCGCCCTGCATTATTTCCGGGTACATCCGCGATATTGGCGTGATCGTTTGCGAAAGTACCGCTCGGCCGGTTTGAATTGTGTGGAAACTTACGTGCCCTGGAACGCGCACGAGCCTGAAGATGGTCGATTCGATTTCGGGCGAAACGTCGAGGAAAACGAGTTGAGTGTCTTTTTGGACCTGGAGGCGTTTCTTAAGTTGGCGCGGGAGGAGGATCTGTTGGTTATTTTGAGGCCGGGGCCGTATATTTGTGCGGAATGGGAGTTTGGAGGGTAAGAAATTTGAGGTTTTTAGGCAGTTAGTCTGTTTAGTCTTCAAAAAAATATTAGGTTAGGCAACAGTGGTTATAAATGTGAATAGTGTCAACGTCAAACTGTCAATACTGTCAGACAGCAGTCAAACTCCTGTGTTTGTTTACATTTTTGTTTTGTTTATTTATTTATTGTTTAAACTGTTGCTCCTGTACATTTTAACTTCTCTAAACGGATAATGAACTGCCTGGGATATTTGAAATTCAAAAAATCAATTCAAAAGAGTGTATTACACCCTTGTCTTGTTTAGTTGATGGCTTTGCTGCAAGGCAATTGCCAGCCCGATTTGGGAGAGACTCCTTTGTCTGGCTCTGGACCATGCAGGAATCTCCGAAATATCTTCTTATATTACAACTTTGCTCGTTCTGTTTAGCTTGTGACTATAGCTTTGTCTTGTATCGGCCGTGATGTTTCGTTGTAACCAAAGCTTTCCATTTATTTTTGAAGACATTTGAAATTTCTTGCTTAAGAGGATTAAAAATATCTTTTATGTCATATAATATTTTTCTACGAATATTTAAGTCTGTCCCAATTTTGGCCAGAGTATCTGCCTCCGTATTTCCGGTTATACCAGAGTGTCCTGGAATCCAGGATAATTTGATGTTATAATCATTTTTGTTAGTTGTGACAATCAGCCTTTTTGTAGACAAAACCCAATGTTCGGAGATAGCTGCAAAGGAAGGGTTGCAGAGTTTTTATATGGCTCCCTTTGAATCTGAAAAGACTATCGCATTTTTTATTTTTTGGTCAATAGCAGTTTTAATGGCATCATGTATTGCAATTATTTCTGCTTTATATATACTTAAATTGTTGGGGAGTATTTGTGAGAATTTATAATTCAAAGAGGGGATGGATATGCCAAACCCCACCCTTTCACATTTTTTTGATGCATCAGAAAAAATAAATGTATATTGGGCTTTTAATTTGTTGGATTCTGCCGCAAATATGTTTTTAGATATTATTTATTTATTTATTTATTTATTCATCAACGTACATAACATTTCAAGTACTTAATAATTAACAGTAATTAATAATTAACAGTAGTCTTAAGTAAAAACTATAATACTAATAAACAATACTGTGCTAAACATAATACAAAGAGTGGGAGTAGGGCACTATCCCAAGATAGTTGCCCTAGCTGATGACTTAAATTTATTTAAAGATGTACTGAAAAAATCAAGATCTTTTGCAAATCTATTCACTGTAGAAGCTATTCTATTTATAGGACTGTTTAGTAGATAGGATGTTCTGCAAAAGGGAATGTGGAGAAGCGCCTGACCTCATGTTGTGTAAGAAGATACATGCAAAGAGAAAAGGCACAGACATTCCGGACTTCTAACAATACCATTCAGAACCTTAAATGCAAAGCAAACATCAAAGAACTGCCTTCTACTTGATAAGGAGTTTATGCTCAGGTAGGACATGGTCTCTGAACAGGTAAGATCCAGGCCTGACTTCATAAGAGTATATCTGGCAAACCTGATAAAAAGTCTTTGCAAGATCTTTTGATAAAACCAAGCAGTTTATTAGCTCTATTTACAGTATTTTCGAAGTGGTGGGGGGAAGTAAGACTCGGGTCCAGAAAGACACCCAAATCCTTGACTGAGTCAAGCTCCTTCAAGGGGATACCATCAATAACATATTGACAAAGAGGGGAGACCCTTAAACGAGTAAACCTCATAAACCCACATTTCTTAACATTCAATGACATTTCATTCGACTTACACCAGGAAAACACTCTGTTTATATCTCTCTGAAGCACCAACTGATCCTGAGAGGAGGAAATCCGCCGAAAAATTTTCAAATCATCAGCGAAGAGCAAAAACTCAGACTCCAGTAGGGAGCCGAGGTGATTGATAAAGAGACTGATTAACAATGGTCCCAAATGGGAGCCCTGAGGGACCCCTGAAGTTGTCAAAAATGGGTTGGACAAAAAACCACCAATTTTAACACGCTGCTCTCTATCCATCAGATAAGACTTGATCCAAAGTAAAAGAGATCCGCTGATGCCGAGATCTGAAATATGAGAGATAAGAATATTATGATTGACCCTATCGAAGGCCTTACTAAAGTCCGTGTATATCGCATGTGTTTCATTACCGTCGGCAAAAGATTTGAAGATATAGTTGCTAAAAACAAACAAGTTTGTATCCACAGAACGACCTCTGGTGAATCCATGCTGCTGATCTCCAATTATTTCCTGAAATATATACCATCCCCTTTTTAACAGTTAAGATATCTGGGTTTTAAAGGTTCGCAAGGAATAGGAAAGTCAATCTCATAACAGGGAAAAGTTGGACTCCTATAAATTGATTTTAAATGTGGCCTATAAGATTGTAATGCTTCCACTAAATATGGCATTTTGTTCCCATTCCAGAATTCTGGTCTATGGATTACTTTCATTCGGATATTATTTATTATTTGTATAGTCGGGTGATTTGTTATAGATAGGATTTTAGAAATGAATTTAAGGGCAATTATCTTTCTTCTGTGTTCTAGATCCATGACAGATGCTTCTGCCAAAAGTGCAACCTTAGGGGTAGAATGCATACATCCCAGACATATACGTAAGCCTTCATAAAAAACCACATCTAATCTATTGAGTGCAGTGTTTGAACAAGGCTTGAAAAAAATTGATCTAAAATCCAGATGGGATTGTACTAAAGCAAAGAAGACAATTAGGAGGGTTTTTGGGTCAGCACCCCACCATACCCTACAAAGTGCTCTTAGGACATTTAATGATTTTTTGGCTTTATTAGTAATATTAATAATATGAGGTGCCCATTTTAGGTTTTCATGTAGAATTACACCCAGATATTTTACCTGTCGTTTATAAGAAATAATTGAATTGTTGAATTGTATAGGTGGTGGGGCATTGCTTCTCCTCCCTCTAGTAAACCAAATTGCCTCGCTTTTGTTATAAGAGACATTTATGTTCACTGAGAAATAAGTGTATGCGCTCTAGGGCATTATTTATTTTATTCACCATGGAAGTGACATTTTTACCCTTAATAATTACTGCCAGATCATCAGCATACCCAATTATAGATGCTTCTGCCAGATTTAAATTAAAAATGTCCCTTATATATATGTTGAATAAAATGTACTTAGGTGGGAGCCCTGTGGTACCCCCGTAGTTGATCGAACTGGTCCTAAAAAAGACCCATCATTACCCCTACAAAATAAAGACCGTTCCGTCAGGAGATTAAAAATTAAATTACACAATAAACCAGGCACTTGGAGATTTTTAATTTTGTCGACATTGAATTTTTTCCAAGATATAGGTATTTCACCCCCCATCAAAATGTTATTGTAAATATTCAGGAGAATTTGCTTTGCTTTAAATGGTAAGAATTTGAACATTTGATATGACATGTCATCCATACCTGATGCAGATGATTTTTTATTTTTTAGGGCTAGATTTAACTCATTTAATGAAAAAAGCTTTATGTTCTCAGTATCATTGTCCCGAACAAAGTTAAAGTTGGGGTCTACGTTTACAACTGTCATATTATTAAGGATCAATTGTTTAAAGTTGTCTGAAATTGTAACATTAAATCGGTTTACTTTAGAGTTGTTGTTAAATTTTTTGACCTTCTTCCAAACATATTTAATGCTAGAATTTCTATTTAAAGTTTCACAAAATAGTCTAAACTTTTCCTTTTTTTTATTGTTTAATTTTTTTCTAGTAATGGCTATGGCCTTTTTGGCTGCAATAAAATTTTCTATTGATGAGTTATTATTAAATGTTGCTATGGCCGTTTTTCTTTCTCTGATCCAGGATGTACAATCAACATCCCACCACGGATTACCCCTTTTTTTAAACGTGCCAACTGTTTTAATAGGGATTACCTGATCGGCTACTATGTTTATATGATCAATTAATTCGTTATAAGACAGGTTGTAATTCAAATCTGAAAGGGCTATTAACACTTTATCATGAAAACTTTCCCAATCCACTTTTTTGAAGTTTCTAATATTATAGGACCTAATGATGTTATGTAAGTCATTATTGTCATGGTTGTTAAGTATAAAACGTATGGGAAAGTGGTCACTGTTTCCACAATCCCTGATGGTGTTCCAAGTTGCTTGTAAAGCTAAATTTCCGCTTACCATAGTTCAGTCTACAGCACTTGGCAATGACAGGGACAGTTGAAAAAGTGTTGGTGAACCATCATTAATGATTACAAGTCCAAGTTGTTTGAGATAAAATCATTTATTATTCTGCCTCCTTTATTGGGTGTAGCTTTATCCCACAAGGGAGAATGAGAATTAAAATCTCCCATTATAACAATATTTTTAGGGTTAAAAGAAATCAGATCATTAAGGATGTCCTCATTAATGTGATTATGTGAGTTACAATAAAAGTTAACAACTTGCAATTTACCTATCTCAATTATCATATATTGTATATGGTCGGAAGAAAAAGATTTAATTGTCTTAAAGATCAGATTATTTTTGATACATGTGACCACTCCGCCATAACCATCATTTCTATCTTGCCTAACTATGTTGTAAGAATTTAGTTTAAAGTTATCAGAGGTTTTCAGCCATGATTGATTTATTAAAAAAATGTCAGGGATTTCTTTGTAAATTAGGTTTATTAAGTTGCCCCTATTAGAGTTTATACTTCTTAGATACCAAAAGATGATCTTTAAATTATTTACTCCTGACATTAATGTGAAGGGAAAATTGATTTTAGTTAAATGAATCTGACTGAGAGCCGGGATCAATATCCATATCAAAATTTTGATTGAATAAAAAGGTTTTTATTGTTCTTTTATTGTTTTCTGACATGTGTAAAAATGCATCGATGATGCTTTTAACTTCATCTGGGTACCAAGAAGATTCATGGGAATTAAAACTATGAACTGCACTTGTAGAAGGCATTTGTATTACACCCTTATTTACAAAGCTGGAGGAGAAATAAAAAACATAACCTAAAATTGTCACAATGATAAAACCAATACAAAAGCAGACAAAAAAAATAAATAAAATCAATTGACAAAGTGAAACAAATATCAACACTGATAATGATAAAATAATAAAATGTATTTGTTGGCAATAAAATAGCCAATACAATACATAGATATGTACATGCCATAGA
This sequence comes from Anthonomus grandis grandis, assembly GCF_022605725.1. NCBI lineage: Eukaryota > Metazoa > Arthropoda > Insecta > Coleoptera > Curculionidae > Anthonomus > Anthonomus grandis. The sequence goes on from NC_065547.1 coordinate 7,440,357, forward strand.
CAACAAAACAAGTATTTCCCCTCCTATCCCCTCTTTACTTTATTCAGTAGGTCATTAGACTTGACAGTTTTTCCATCCCAGTGGAAAAGTCAGTTTTATTATGCAGATATTTAAATATGGTGCTGCTAATGAAATGATCAATTACAGGAGTGTGTGCATACAGTCTGCCATTCCAAAAGTTCTGTTAAGTGAACAGCATGGCTTCAGTTGTGGCAAGTCCGCTATTACAAACTTGTTGTTGTATCAGGGTGCTCTGTTAAGTGCTTTGGAGAGGGGTGAACAAGTGGATGCAATATATACAGACTTTCCAAGGCATTTGACAGTGTCAACTATAGCTTTTTAGTAGAAAAATTGAGACTTTTTGGCTTTTCAGATTGTTTGGTGGCCTGGTTTGCGAGTTTTCTTTCTGACAGATTTCAGCAGGTACAAATTGGTGATGCTAGGTAACACCTTATCAGTGTGACCTCTGGGGTTCCACAGGGTTGTCATTGTTCTCCCCTGTTGTTCAATATTTTCATTAATGATATTTTGGTTTGCTTTGAAAATAGTAATTTTTTGTTATTTGCTGATGATTTAAAGTTTTAAAGGGTGATCAGTTTAGAACAAGACATGGTTCTCTTGCAAGATGATCTGAATAGTTTGTGTGAATGGTGTGTTGGTAATAGTCTGGCTTTGAATGTGGGTACATGCAGTTACATTAGTTTCTACAAAAGAAACAAACAGGTAATTTCCTCCTATACTATTGATAATGTTAATCTTAGGTACACTGAAATAGTAAAGGCCTTGGTATCTTCTTTGATGAACAATTGAATTTTAATACTCATGTGAATACTATTTTAAAGCATCTAAGGTCCTCGGATTTGTCCTGCGCAATTGTAAAGACCTGTCGGTTAATACTTGCAAAAGGTTGTAATGTACATATCACTTGTTGTCTCTTTGTTGGAGTATGGATCAATAATTTGGTCTCCTCTTTACATGAATAATTGTATGGCACTGGAGAGAATTCAAAATAAATTTCTATGATTGTGCCTTTATAAACTTCACATTCCAGTTCCTAATGACCATTGTTAGGATGAAGCAATGAATATGCAAAGTTTACTTAAGAGATGCACTGAGAATGATTTAATGTTTAGTTATAAACTTTTGAATGGCCTTGTGATTTGTCCCGAACTACTTAAGAAAATTTCATTTAATATTCTACACCATAATCTGAGGGTAAATTGATTGTTTTCTTTGCCTCATCATCGTGCCTCTAAGCTATGCTATGCACTCGCCTGTTGAAAGAGCCTTGAGGCTAGTAAACTCTAATGGAATTAAAATTTTGGGAATTTCCCTATTGCATTTTAGGAGTCTTATTAAGAGTTTGTAGGATTTTGTTTTTTTGATATAAATCTGGTTTATGATTAATAATTTGAAGTACATTAAATTTGATCATTGTCATTAATAATAATATATTTTGTTTTTTCTTAGCTAATTTTGCATTGTTAATTGTTCAGATTTTGAGAGATTATTATAACTACTTGTAAAAAAGTTTAATTAAGGTGGTATTAATATTTAGTCTGATAATTATTGTTGATTAGTAATTACTGGTTAGGTAGTCTAGCTTTTATTTATTTTTCAGAAATATATATATTTTTTGTAATGGGGTTGAACCTGTATATTGATTAAATAAATAAATAATCTAGAGGCAAGTAATTGTATATTTTGGTGCCCTCATAGATGATTGAATGTTTTGCAAGAGCACTTTTGGGAATGCACAGGCCCAAGTTATTAAAATTAAATCTTGTTGTATGTGTATTCATGTGAGACTCATTAACCTCACTGTAATTCTTACGAGCTAACTCCAAAGTTAATGTTAGTATTCCTTCTTGAATAAAAAGTGGCTTACAGTGGTCCCCAAAACCTACCTCACATAAAAATCTTATAGGCTGCTTCTGCAAAACAAAAAGTGACTGCAAGAGATACAGACTTGCAAAACCCCAAAACTAGATACCAGATCTCATATGTGACTCAACTAATGCAAAATAAACATTTTTTGCTGAATCTCCATCTAGTTCACTGCAAACGGGTCTTATGGCATAACAGCCAGATGCCAACCTCTTTCTAAGCATCACAACTCTTTATTTGTGATTTGTTCCCCATTTAATGAAGGACCAGCAATATAGCCTCAAACATAATTAAATTTGTTTTGCTGATGTTTAATGTAAGACCCCTCATTAAGACCGAAGTACAGTCTGTAAACAACAAATTAGACTAAACACTAAAAATATTATGTAAATTAGCAAAATAAAAACTTACTTGACTTACAACTTAAAACCTTAAATACTTACAATTCATCAGAGACTAATACAGATACAAATGTAACAAAGCAAATGGCCCCCATATCACCAAACAATTTAGACATATATAAATACAATATAAATAAATAATCAGGACACAAAATTAAAATAATTTTAACAGGCAAGTTAGATGGAGAAGGGAATATAATACATATATATATACATATTAGGTACACTGCATATAAAAGAGATGTATCTCCTTACCTAGCCAACTAACTCTAATGTTGTTAAATATTCAATCTCTGCGACATAAAACTAGTGAACTTTCACTCTTTTTGCATGACTTAAACTATCCTAGTATTTTATTACTTACTGAGCACTGGCTTAAACCGCGGGGTGAGCTTATTGATCTACCAAATTATGTTATTTTGTCGGATTTTGTCTGCTCATGGTAGATGTATGATATTATTATGTAAAAACTTTTTAGAACACAACTCTTTTCAACAGGTAGATAAATTTAACCATCTCCTAAAGGAAATAACTTTTGAATTTACTGTAATTTACTCCAAATCCATAAACTTGTATGTAATTTGTATTTATAGATCTCCTCTAGGAGACTGCAGCGAATTCTTTTTAAAATTAGAGGCACTTTTATTTGAAATTCCATTGGCGGCTTACGTAGTTCTTACAGGTGACTTTAATATCAAATTTAATGATAAAAATTCTGTCTTTACTCTGCGCCTCGATCATCTAATGGGGGCATTAAATATACATATGCATGTAAAAGATTCTACTTGTATAACACAGTCAACAAGCTCCACTATTGACTATATTTGTTCTAATTTTCCAGATGACTCCGTGGAGTGTACAGTCGCAAATTCTGCTTTATCAGACCACGAGTTTATATTATGTAAAATAGCAAATATACAAAAGAAATATGTAGTGTATCTGCACAGCGATATGGTCGAATTTTTGGTATTAATAACTTCAATAAGTTTCGTCAAATTTCAGCTCTTGAGTCTTGGAATTCTATTTTCGATCTATCTTCCTTTCACACAAAAATTGTTAAGCTCTTTGATGCTTCCTTCCCAATGATTAAAATCAAACCGAAATCCAAACCTATAAAGTCTTGGTTCACGAGGGGTTTGAAAGTATCTTCAAGAAATCTGAGATCTCTTCACACAATAAGAAAGTTCACTGACTCCAGTTTTTCATAACTACGAGCTCTGTCTCGGTGAAGTTGGCCCAACTATTAAAACTACGTTTGTTTATGAAATTTGTCATATTAGCCGAAATGTATTAAAAACTAAAATGTACTTCTGATAATATTCGATATTTTTTATTTAATATTAGCCTAAAATACGACATATTTTGTAACAGAGAAAAAATATCTCAAAAAAACTGCCAATTAAGGTATAATTAATAATAAAAATCAACGAAACCAAATAGCAGCAAATCAGCACGGCGTTACATCGACTTTTCGACTGATTACTGCTTTTATACGTCTTGACATAGGGTCAACTAATATTTGGCAGTCATCTGGTGTAAAACTGTTCCAAATTTCTTGGAGATTCGTAATTCTGGAACGGTTCTTGCGGGATTCGATCTAAGCTGTTTCGGCATGAGATGCCACAAGGTTTCAATCGGCGATAGGTCTGGACTACTCGACGTCCATTTTAAAGCTGAAATAATGTTTTCTAACATTTGGGGTATTTTGAAGTTCATTAATGTACTTCTCAGCATTCATTATACCTTCGACAAAGTGTAAGTTTCTTACTTCACTTGCTGACATGGCCCTTCATAACAAAAACCAGAAACTTAACTTTTTTTAAGATACTCATTCTGAAACGCTTCTTCTTTAGTTTTTATAGCGCGATTCCTATTATCACTCACGCATACTTCAGACCTGGCTTCATCACTCCAAATAATGGAGTTCCATTGGTTCGAAGACCGTAATTTGTATTCTTTAGCCCACGCTAGTCTGTTTTCTGCTGAATCTTTGTTAGTAAGAGTGTCCCTTTTTCCTAAAAAAAATAATTAAAAACGAATAATTAAAAAAAAATTAAGCCTACCTTGTAAGTTTTAAATCCCAATTTTTGGGCAGCTCAGTGACAATTTGTTCTTGAAAACTCTTTTGTGGTTGTCTAATTAATAACACAATATTTTTAATTCATTATAATTATCATGCCCAGTTCCCTTGATAATCCATTTTAAGGCTCTTAAGTTGGTGTTGCAATATCGTGGTCGGCTTTCAATTCTGGGTTTTTGAGCAGTAGATCCCGTTGTTTTTTACAATTTAATATTATTTTGAGTTGTACACCTGGATTTGTAAATACTGTCAGCGTTTTGAGAAGCATTTGGAAACAACACCATGCATTGGTGTTGTTAATAACAAAGTTGATTTAAATGTCAAAATCGGCTTCTTAGCAATTTAAAATATTATTATTTATTTTATCGAAGCGCATAAACGCACCATTCAACTTAGGTAAGATGTTTTCATCACGTATTTTGTAAGACAGAAGTCATTTTCCAAAGAAAATACTTTTGAAATAAAAACGCTTGAAAAATAGCTGCGTCGGTTTTGTTCTCTTGCGATAAACATTTAAAGATACCAAAAATTATATATTTGAAATAAAATTTTAATTAGCCCTTAAATAAATGCAGAAATATCATGTTTTGGGGGTGGAGCCAACTTCACTGAGACAGGGCTCGTATTTCAATCCTTACCGAGCCTTGTATCGTCGTCTGATAAGAATCTCTAAGCAAACTTACTACTCCAACCGTTTAAGTGGTTCATCTAACAAATATAAGGAGAGTTGGAAAATTATTAATGATATTCGTCACAATTGTGGTAAGCAGTCAAGACAATGCCCTGAAGTCTCTCCCAATGATTTTAACATTTTTTTTTTTAATATTGCTCTACAACTTCAGCAAAATTTGAACCCTTCAGTGGATCCTCTTTCCTTTATGCCAGCCATTCATGTTCCAAATTCCTTCTTCGTTATACCTACAAACCTAAACGAACTCAAGGATATTCTGTATACTGAAAAAAATTCAACTGGAGAAGACAACCTTTCAGCTAAGATTTTTCTCAACCTTCCAGAAACGGCGCTAAAGGCACTAGTTGACGCAATTCACCTTTCTTGGAGCAAGGGGATATTTCCATCTTGCCTAAAATCAGTTAAAGTTATCCCAATTCACAAGGGTGGAGCTCTTGATAATCCTTCCAACTTTCGCCCCATCTCTCTCTTGTCTACGCTACCAAAGGTAATCGAAAAACTGGTTAAAAATCGAATAATGTCTTTTTTAAAGTCCAAAAACATCCTCACCAGACTTCAATTTGGCTTCCGTAAAAATACCAGTACCAATGATGCCATGTTTAATTTTTTTCATGAGCTTTACTCCCAGATAAATGATGGTGGAGTTTTGGCGGCAGTTTTTTGTGATTTGTCGAAGGCTTTCGATTGTGTCTGCCATAGGATTCTACTGCGGAAGCTTCATCATTATGGATTTCGGGGCGTTTCATCTTCTTGGTTTGCTTCCTATCTGCAAGATCGGCAACAATGAGTGCTTGTAGGATCTAAGTACTCTGATTACCATCCTATCACCTTGGGAGTTCCTCAGGGTTCAGTTTTGGGGCCTATACTTTTTCTCCTATACATAAATGATCTTACCAATCTTAATGTACGGGGGAAATTTACTCTATTTGCCGATGATACCACACTTCTTTGGCACAGCCCAGACACAGATACTCTGCGAACTACATTAGCAACTGATCTTCAGGCAGTAAATCTCTGGTTTGAATCAAACTTGCTGTCACTAAATCCTCAAAAAACCAAATTATTGTGTTTTAAGTGTGCTCTAGACCACGTGCCTTTTTCTAATTCAGTAGTTCAGCAGTTTGATAATACAAAATTTTTGGGTATATTCATTGACAGAGAACTCAGATTCGAAGAGCATATCCTTGGTACTTGCAAAAAGGTGTCTGCAGGTGGTTTTGCAGTCAGAGTGGCTACCCTGGAGCTTGGCATGGAGTTTGGAAGATCTGTATATTTTTCATTAATTGAATCCCACCTTAGGTATGCCATTTGCTTCTGGGGTAATGCAGCTGCCTACCTTCTGCAAATGCTGCTTGTTTTACAGAAGCGTGCTGTACGTTACATCTGTGGGGCTAAACCAAGAGATTCCTGTCGCCCATTATTTGTTAGGCTGGGCATACACACTGTCTTCTCCCTCTACATTCAGGAAGTGGCCTGCTTACTTTTTGCAAACCGCTTTAAATTTATAACCCCAAATCCAAGATACTTAACGCGTCAAGTGAGCGATCTAAATCTTCCAATCCCCTCCTCCACATTAACTAAAAAATCTATTTTCTACGAGGGAATCAAAATTTTCAATCGTTTATCAGGTGGAATCAGGGGGGCAACATGTATTGACACTTTTAAACGTAAATTGAAAATACTTTTGACCGAAAAATGTTACTATTCACTGGATGAATACTACGTCGACATATTCTAATTTTCCCTAAGTGTAAGTTTACAGTATTTGAATTTTATTTGATTTGTTTGTATAGTTAGAATTCTTTGCTGTCTTATACTTGAGGGGATAATTGTGGAATTTTAATTTACTTTTTATGTATTTTTTTTCTGCTGTTCTTATGTATTGTTTTCTGATGTTTGTTTTAGAACTCGAGTGTTTATGGGGTGTAGTGGTTAAGTTTAGTGGTAGTAATTTAAGGTAGCTTTGTTTAGAACAATTTTTCTTTGTTAATAACAATAAAGCATGTTTTTTTTTCCTTTCTAGGGAGTCTGAGGTAAAGTGCTTGTGGATAGAGCAAATATGAAAGTCATTACTTAAAGTGTTATGTGTAGTACACATAGCATGAATAGAGATAGAATGAGCTTTTAAGTTTATTGGATCGAGCTCCTCTGCTTTAGTAAGCTGCAATTAAAGGAAATATGACATCTAGGTCATCTTAGTCGACCATGTTATTAAATGATTTCTGAAAACAACAACGATTTGTTCAGTATTAATAATATTTATACTGTTGTAAATCATGGTGTTAGAAATTCGACTAAACCTTGAATGTTTTGAATTATTGTATGACCACAAACGAAATGGGTCTTCTTTGATTTGCTGTTTTGCAGTTTCATTTACGTAATTTCATTACATAATCTCAATATCACACTTAATATTGGTTCATTGTTTTTTTGTAATTTACAGCATTCCATTTTAATTACAACAGTATATTATGGTGGATACTTGTCTAGTTATATAAAAGGACAGAAAGGAAAAATAATACAAGCAGTAAAACATAAAAACAATTTTATTAAAAACATCGACAAACCGATCCAAACTTTGGGGGCCACACAGTCAAATTAATCAGCAATTATGCTTCAATAATATATCAATGCTCAAATAAATAAATAAATAAATAAAAAGGCCTTTATTTTATACTCGGCGAAGGGCAGCATGCTGTTAACTTAACCGAGTACACATAAATATTACAATAATATTATTACTATCACAAAAACAAATAATTATTAAGTAGTTACTAATAGAAAATGTTAAAATATACAGAAGACAAAAAAAAAAAAATTAACTATAACTTACAAAGAAAAATACAAATTTTACAGCTTAACGACTACTTGACATCATAATACTATATATATGCATGACCGATTTAACAATACAAATACTTATTAAAAAATTAAATAGAACAATAGAAATAAAATTCAAAAAAAAAAAACAATCTTAAAAAAAGTTGAAATAAAATTATCCAGTTGACTGTTTAATTCTAAGGTATTACTTTATATTATTGCTATTTTTCTCGATATTTATTGTTGGCTTTCAATCAATATCTTTTTTAGGTTATTTTTAAAGGATTGGAAAGACTTATTAGTACAGTGACTAATAATATATTTATTTATTAGCTTTGAAGCACAGAAAGAAAATGATCTTTGAAAAATCGCAGTGCTATGTCGGGGGATATCAAATTTTAAAACCGTGCGTGTTGTTCGATTATGTCTGGTAGTTCCTGTTTTAAGTTTATTTCGTAAGTAGAAGGGACTATTGTTTTTTAAAAGTTTGAATAGGAAACTGCAGTAATGAAGTTTTTCTCTATTTTGCACATTAAGCCACTTCAATTCTTTTAGCTTGCAAGTTACATGATCCCTTCCTCTCAACCCATAAACAAAGCGAATGCAAGAGTTCTGTATTTTTTGCAGTTTGTACCTACTAGAAGCATCAAGACATGGTCCATAAACAAAATTAGAGTAATTACAATGTGATAAAATTAGAGCTTCACAAAGCTGCCTTTTTAGTGTAATACTTAATAGATCCTTACTTTTATACAAATTTCTCAGGGACATATATGCTCTTTGAACTACTTTAGATACTTGTGTTTTAAACCTCAAATTTGTATCAAAAGTTACACCTAAGTTTTTGTGTTCTTTTAAATTCAGAATTTTTTCACTATCTATCACAAGATCACAGTTCATACGAGACCATGATGCCAAGGGGCCAATGTAAATAACAGCCGATTTTTTTGGGTTTAATTTTAAACCATTTTTTTTGAATAATGGTGAATTGTATCTAAGCACTGACCCAATGATTGCATAGATTCATCAACGTTATTCTTAGTCAAAATAAGTCAAAAAGATAAATAAGTCAAAGTCATCTAAACCTGTCACTCTAAATTCTAGCAATAATGAAATTATTGAAAATTTGGATGAGATAGCCAACATATTTTTGAAGAAATTTAATGCTTCATCTCTTACTCCTTCATTTTCTGGTCAATTGCCTAAAGGAAGTCACATCCCCACTATTTTCCTCTTTCCCACGGATTCAAAGGAAGTTCAGCATATTCTATCGGCCTTGCCAAATAAATACTCTGCTGGTCTTGATGAAATACCAATAAACATACTCAAAAAAGCTAGTCACCATATAAATGTGCCTCTAGCTCACATAATAAATGCCTATCTGCACATGGGAATCTTTCCATCTAAACTAAAAAAGGCGAAAGTTCTTCCAGATTTTAAAAATAAGGGTGATGAGCAGGATGTAGAAAACTATCGACCAATATCTCTCCTTCAATATCAAAAATCTTTGAGCGAGTCATTTATATCCGTATTATGAACTTTTTAAAAAGGCAAACTATTCTTTCAGATAGCCAGTCTGGTTTTAGGCCCAATCATTCAACCCAGTTGGCAGTTTTCAAGCTTATATCCTTTGTGATTGAAAATGTTAACAAAAAAGAAAAAGTTGCCGGACTCTTTTTCGATTTATCGAAAGCAGTCGACACAATCAACCATGGTCTACTGCTGTCAATCCTTGAAAATTGTGGACTGAGGGGAAACTGTGCCAGACTTATAGCCTCTTATTTAGATCAGAGGGAACAAACAGTTTGCCTTGGCTCTGGTAATGGTACATATGTTTACGGGCTACTAACATTCCCCAAAACTTTACCTCAAAATTCCCTACTGTCCCTAAGTTTGAAAAAAGTCTCTTCGAGAGGTAGCTTCCTTAAAATTCCTTGGTATACAAATTGACTCCTGTCTCACATGGATCCCACACATAGACACTCTTGGCAAAAAACTAAATAGTTTCTGCGCGTTAATAAGGCGTCTACGAGAAGAGCTTTCCCTAAATTGTCTGAAGCAACTTTACTATGCATCGGTCCAATCTCTAATCACTTATAGTGTGATGTTTTAGGGATCTTCAACTGACGCCGTGTCAGTCTTTATAGCACAAAAACGCATCATAAGATGCATGCTCAGACTCACACCACAAACGTCTTGTAGGACTTATTTTATTAAGCTTGGTCTACTCACTGTTCCAGCTCTGTACATTCTTATGTTAGCTATTTTTGCAAAGAAACACCTGCATCTTTTTTAAACTAATGAAGATCATTATGCTGAGGGTATGTCTATTGTGACAAGGGGGAGAGCTGAACTGAGTGTCCCAACTCATCACTCTGCCTTTTTTCAAAGATCTCCTGCCTTTGCTGCTATTAAAACATATAATAGATTACCTCTCGCCCTAAGGCAAGAGAAAAATATCATGAAGTTTAGGAAAGACGCAAGGTATCTGTTGACCAAGTGTATCTATAGTTTCGATTTACAATTTTAATGTGTATTATGATTAATATTAAGGGTTTATTTACTAATTTATTTATCTTCATAATGTATCATACTTGAGATACAAGTGGTAAGGTAATGCACCCATTATTATGTCCAACATTATCTTTTTGTTCTTATTATTTTTATTAGCAGTATGTACTGTGTAGATGTTATCAAATTTTAATTTTGTTTGTTTTGTGACGTTGCTATTGTCTATTTTATTTAGATCTTGAAAGCAATAAAGAAAGAAAATTATTATTATTATTATTATTATATTATTATATTGTCAAACTGGAAAACGAAGAATTATTGTCCATTTATTCTACCTGAATCTATCTGGTGCTGATAAAAAGAAAATTTGATCTGTCAGACTCTAAGCCAATGTACTAAAATTATTGATATGTGTAAGCAAATATTTGCAACAGGGGATTGTATGCACATAATCATATAAAAATATGAAACTTCTCACAGATGTATACCTACTTATTGTAATTTCTTTATCAGAAAGTACACAGTCATTTATATTGTTTATTATACCATATCTTTACTTTTAAATCCTGTTGAAGTACCTTCTTTAGATTATATTCATGATTAAATTTCTCTGGGACCTACTCCATAATATGTCGTTACTCTTTCATTTCTATTGATGTTAATTTTGTTTATCTACTTATTTGTAATCACCATTATTTAACATTTTTAGGCAAAATTATTCTGTATTCTTTTTGTAAAAGAAAAGGAACTAGCTAAAAAATCCCAACATGCTTTGGACACAGCAGTGTACATCATCAAGGGGACAGGGGGTTTAGGTTTACATCAAAACTCACAACAAAGTGACCACCAGATCACCAATCCGTCAGTTTTTTAGACATCAGGGTGACATTTTTGGGTTTCAAACTCCTGAAGCACTCTGGGTTAAACCAAATGTCTAGTTCAGCCAAGTTCCTGTTTGAATTACATCACTCTAAGGTCTAAAAGACTGATGGATTGGTGCACTGGTTAGTGAATATGTTGGATTACTTTTTATGTCACTCCAACATACCAATGTCACTTTGATGATGGACACTGCTGTGTCCAAAACATGTTGAGATTTTTTAACTAGTTCCTATTCTTTCACAAAAAGAAAAAATAACTCCACTCGGGAGATTGTATATTTTTCATTTTGCCTTAACATACTACTCCACTGCAAGTATAGACTATTTCTTCACTAAAATTGTTGTTTCTATTTTCAATAAATTAATAAGAATGACCATATAGATTCACTCTACTAATAACATACTTTTCTATGTGCTAACCGCAGTGTGTTCTCTTTCCTAGATTACCAAGTTGGCTCCTACGTCACAAAGACCTGAAAATTCGCACCTCTGACTCAAAATATATGTTCTATGTGAAAAGATATTTTAAAAAACTACTCGCCTTAGTTGAGCCTCTACAGTTTACAAAGGGAGGTCCCATTATAGCCCTCCAAATCGAAAATGAATATGGAAATGTTAAGGAAGAAGGGAAACCTATTGACACTGCTTACCTTGAAGCACTGAAGCACATTTATAGGGAAAATGGGATTGTTGAGCTGCTGTTTACTTCTGATACGCCCAGTAATGGGTTCCAAGGTGGTTAAAAGGGTCATATTTATAGAGAAAATGTTAGATTTTTAATTTTTATAGGTACCCTACCGGATGTGTTGGCCACAGCAAACTTTCAAGAAGAAGCCTCGGTAGAACTGGCTTTACTGAAAGCCCATCAGCCAAATAAACCTTTAATGGTCATGGAATACTGGACCGGCTGGTTTGATCATTATACGGAAAAACACCATGAAAGAACTGTCGGCAAATTCGAAGCAGTTTTAGAGGACATACTAATGTGGAAATCCAGCTTTAATTTGTATATGATGCACGGTGGTACCAATTGGGGATTTATGAACGGAGCGAATATTTTTGGAACAGGAGACGATAATTCTGGTAAGCACCTGATTATGATGGTTTACATTTTTCAAATCAGAAAAGGTCTGTAAGTTTGAGAAATTTATGCTGCCTTAGTTTTTTGTTGGTCATTAGTGGTCTATGAGGAAAGTGGTTTTTCGAAACTTCAAAAAATGTTTTAATTTGTTTAGAGGGATCAGTACATTCTGGCGCTCTTTTACCACATTTGTTAAAATTAAGATCATAAGTTAACAGAACAAACAAAAAAAATCTTATTACTACTTTTATTTGTTTTAACCTAGCATCTAGGTGTACAAAAAACACCTGTGTGCGTTAAAATTTCAAAGAAAAGTTGTTTCCATTTCTTTTCTTGTTTTTAATAAACCTACTCAATTAGGTACTCCTAAACTATTGTGATAAATCCTAACCTCGAATTGTTCTTCACCAAAAAACCGTGTTAAAGACCTAGACTGCATAATAATAAAAAAAGAGAAAAAAACAAACCAAAATTTGCTTTCAAACAGTGGTATAACATTTGTTTTTACATATTTTACAAGATACAACAATATTATCAGAAAAATTTGGCGAGATTTTGGTAATGATTGTGAACATGATTTTGGCATGATTGTGAATTACATTATTTGCCAAATTGTGATTTATTCCTCACTTCCTTTACTATAAAAAGCAGAAGTTTTTGGTGCTAAATAGGTACATAAAAATATTTTACATTTATATTTTTTAAACTACTAGGAATCCTTAAGTAATCTCTGGCTCTTGAAAAACCATATCTTAGAATTGACTCAGTTAATCATTTATAGATTATAATAAGTTCTCACTATATAAAATTTATAAAGCAATTTTTTAAGATAATCGGTGCACCTGGTATACATTCTATTTATCGTTGATATATATTTCTACTATATTTATACTTAACTCAAATAATGACAATGACATTTTTTTAGCAAAAAGCACCCTCAACTTACAAATTACTCCCTAGTTTTTCTCAATGTCCAATCTCTAAAAAATGAGATCGATGAACTTCTTATATTTTTGGACTGCCTGGGCTATCCGGACTTTGTTTTACTTTGTGAGCACTGGTTAAATAAACATTATTGTCAGGTTTGCAACATTGTTAAACAGGTATTGTCGTGTAAATATGCTACATGGGGGTTCTATAATTTATATGCATTCAAGGCTAAGAGATAGAATGCATTTTGTAGAATTAAGTAAATTTGACTATTTAAATTATTAAATAGTCAAAAATTATATTTAAATTATAAAATAGGGATTTTGATAAAAAAAATTAGAATAGTTTTTTTTTTTTTGTCTAAGAGTTTTGAAACTGTAATTTGTATATAGGTTTTGAACTCTAAATTTTATTATTTGTTTACTTCAAATTTTTTTGGTTTTAAGATCTGTGTAGGCTTTACGTTCGTAACTTGTTGCACTTTTAAGACTGTTGGAGGGAGAATTCTGCAAGGACATAATTATATTTTATATTTAATTTTGTTTTTTGTATATTTTGGTTATTGTTTTAGAATCTGTGTTGGTTGTACGTTGTAAGTCCTTTAAGCGTTTTTTAGCCTTTTTTATTTTATTTATTTATTTCTAAATTCTATCAGGTCTAAAGTGTTTTATTGGCATGAGATAAAAGCATTTCTTTCATTGACATGGATAATTATATCAGGGACTATACATATTTAAAAATTGACACATCAGAAATAGAAAACCCAAGTGATTTGAATGACCATATTTTGCCAAATAGTAATTTTAATATTTTGCAATTGAATATTAGAAGTATAAATCAAAATTTTGATAATCTACAATGTCTGCTGGACCAATTTTCATTTAATTTTGATGTCATTGTTCTCTCAGAAACACATTATGTCTTTGATGAAACAGTTTATCGGATGAATGGATATAATATAATATATAATAGAGGCATTTTAAATAAATGTGATGGAATAATTATTTTTGTAAAAGAACACGTATCACAAAAACATAAATTTGAATTCATTGGTCAAGTAAAATCAATAGAATTGGAAATAACTACCCCTTTAACAAATATGCTTTTAATAACTTGTATATATAAATCTCCCAGTATAAATAAAGATCAATTTAATAATGATTTTGCCCACTATCTCGAACAGAGAAAGAATATAAAAAACCATGTAATTACTGGTGATATAAATATAGATTTGTTATCAATGAAAAGGGAAAGTGAGGAATATAAAAATATAATAAATTCCTATCATTTTGTTTCGTATATTAATAAATTTACCAGACCGGAGTCAAAAACCTGTCTAGATCATTTTTTGGTTAAAATTTGTAATGAGGATATTTCAAAAATTCCTACGTCTTTTATTTTGAAATATGATCTTACAGATCATTTTCCAATTATTTTGAATTTAAGCTTAAAGGATGAGGATGCAAATAATAATAGTCATTTAGTGAAAACAAAGAAATATATTAACTATGAGGCATTAAGAAATGACTTAGAAATGGAAGACTGGCAATTGATATATGGTATAAGAGACACGGAAGTGGCAACAAGGATGTTTATGGATATTTTAGTTGGGAAAATTGAAAAACATACAGAATTAATTAAAATAAGTAACAGGAAAAACGGAAAAAGTAAATGGATTACGAAAGGTTTACTAAGAAAAATAAATGAAAAAAATAGTTTATATCTACAGTGTAAAAGAGAACCAAATAATGAAGAACTAAAGGAAAGATATAAAACATTCAATAATGAGATAAAAAAACTTATTAAGGGAGCAAAAAGGGACTTTGTACAAAATACAATTAGAGGCAACAAAAATAAAACTAAAGCCCTCTGGAATTGCGTTAATGCCATATGTAGTAATAAAAAAAAGAACAAGGGAAATATTAGTAAAATTAAGCTTACAAATGGTGAAATACTGGAAGACAAACAAAATATAGCAAACCAGTTTAATGAATATTTTAGTGAAATAGGGCAAACACTTGCAAATACTATAAAAATAACGAATACCTATGTTTATAAGTCTAACGAAAACCATCATATTCATCAATCGATGTTTCTAAGGGAAACGACGCCCACTGAGGTCATAGAGATCATTGACAGGTTAAAAAAAGGCAAATCGCCAGGTGTTGATGGCATTAAGGCCGAAACCCTGAAAGAAATAAAAATTGAAATAGCACATGTGCTAGCATATTTAATAAATATGTCCTTCAATACAGGTATCTTTCCCGAAATTTTAAAAATTGGTATGATCACACCTCTACACAAAACTGGCCTGGAAGAAGACCTTAACAACTACAGACCAATCTCTCTAATTTCCAGTATAGCTAAAATTTATGAAAAAATTTTTAAAAATCGGTTAGTGTCATTTCTAACAAAGAACTCCATTCTTTCAAACAAACAGTTTGGCTTTCGAGAAAAAATGTCAACAGAAGATGCAATTATACATTTAACAAATTATTTATATGAAAACTTAGATAAATCTAAACCATCACTCTGTATCTTTGTTGACCTCTCTAAAGCCTTCGATACTGTTAATCACAAAATCTTGTTAGATAAACTAAATTGTTACGGCATTAGAGGAATAGTTCATAAACTAGTTGAAAGTTATTTAAAAAATAGAAAACAACTTGTCAAGATCGATGAAGTACAAAGCTCCTTCGCAGACATAACCTGTGGGGTACCCCAAGGCACTGTACTTGGCCCATTATTATTTATATTATATGTAAATGACTTACTTAAGATTGATATTTTGGGGGAAATAGTAAGCTACGCTGATGACACTGCCATATGTTATTCAGAAAATTCATGGAATTCTTTAAAACAGAACGCTGAAGCTGATTTTAGAAAAATTTCCTCTTGGTTTCAATCAAACAGACTGTCTTTAAACGCCTCTAAAACAAAGTATTTGACATTTACATCTTACACTAATAACTTGCCTCTGATGGGTCCTCTTAATATAAACTCCCATTTTGAGATACCAGAAGCAAATTCCATAAAGTATTTAGGTATAACATTAGACCGGCACTTAAAATGGGATATACATGCAGGTGAACTTACAAACAAATTAAGAGGCTTGATATCTAAGTTTAAACGACTTAAGGATTTTATGGATATTAAACACTTAAAAACATTGTACTTTGCTCTGGTACAATCACATTTAAATTATGGACTCAGCGGATGGGGTGGATTAAGAAATTGCCATATGTCCTCCATTGAAGTTGTTCAAAAATGGATTTTAAAAATAATCTATGATAAAGACAAACTGTTTCCATCTGATCAGCTATACAATCTTGCTGGTATATTTGACTTAAAACAATTATATGTTCAAAAGTTACTTTTAAATCTTCATAAAAGGAAAATCTCAGTTGAACATGTGAATCATTCATATGCTACTCGAGCTCAAAATCAAAGCGCTGTAGTTCCACGAAATGAAAAAACTATTGGTCAGCGATATTTTAGATTCTATATCTCTAAGATTTATAATTTGGTTCCGGGGCATATAAAAGATAAAATAAATCAAAAAAATTTTAAATTTTATGTGAAAGACTGGATACAGCGGACGGACAGAGAAACGTTTAATAATATATTAAATCATAATATGTAACATACTATGATATATAAATATGCTTTTCTTTAAAACATAATCTTTAGCAAATCCATGTAAAATTGAAAAGAAAGCAAATAAAATCACACAAACCTGGACATGACATACTACCTCGATATAGACCTTAAAAATTACCGAATTGGACATACTCGATCTTGATCTATGTTTTGAACATTATATCGTAGTCATTAAATTTTAGATAAGATTAACTCTGTAAAACTTTTAAATTCATATTCACGTACAAGTAGTAATCTCGCTACTTCTGTGATCATTGTTTATTCACTATTCTCTTGATCGTTATTATAAATGAAGACAAGGTGTTTGAATTATCTATTATACATATGTCATGTTTATTATATCATAGTAAGACTGGAAACTTGTACATTATATGTTTATATAGAACTCCTGGCGCTAGTGTAGGTGATTTCTCGTTTAAGTACTTTAAGTTAGAAGTTTTATTGAGTGGCGTAAATGTTAGTTCTAGGATAATTTTGTGTGGTGATTTTAACGTTGACTTACTAGACCTTTGAAATAATAACACCAATTTACTGTATATCTATTAAAGTCTTACGATTTAAATGTAATGTTTGAGGGTCCTACCCGGATCACTGCCCATTCCGCCACTCAAATTGATTATGTTTGTTCTATATATAATAATAATGAAGAAAATTTTTTGTGTAAAATTGTAAATTCTAGGCTCTCAGATCAGATCATGTAGCCGTGTCAGGTAACTGTAACTTATGTAATAAAACTGAAATAAAAGATAAGAAGAAGGGCAGAATATATAGCAATTATGGTAGATTCTCGCAACTAAGTATTTATTGTGACTGGCAGCGAATTTTAACCACTAACATTTTTTCATAAAATTTTGTGTGAACATATTAATAAAGCCTTTCCGATTAGATTATTAAAGAAAAAATCAAGAAAGAAATGGTTTACCAAAGGTATTCAAACCTCTGCAAGAAACTTCAGGTGCCTACACTATATTCGTAAATTTTTAATTAATAATAATGCATTTTTAAATTAGCAATTATTAAAAAAGCTAAAGAAAGTTATCATAAAAAAAGAATAAGTAATTCAAGCAATATTCAAAGAGAAGCTTGGAAGATAGTTAATGAGTTGAGGGGGAAGCAGGGAGATTCATCATGTTTGGGAACAAATATTAGGCCTGACAAACTAAATGACTTCTACCGTACTATTGGTAGAAACTTGGCAAATAAAATCCAGGGCGACTCTAATTATCAGCAGTATCTTCATCGTCCTGCTGAGCTTGATTCATTCTTTTTCCTGCCTGTTGATATTGCGGAAATTAAATCTACCTTTAGGGAAATTAAGAAAAAAAAGTCTTTTAGCTATGATGGTCTAACTGTACAGCATTTCCTTAACTTGCCTGATTGCACATTGGAGGTATTGGTTAGTGCCATAAATCACTCTTTTACCACAGGTACATTTCCGGATTGCCTTAAGATAGCTAAAGTAATTCCATTATTTAAAGGAGGTGATCCAGAGTCTCCCTCTAATTATAGACCCATAGCACTGCTGTCAAAACTTTCCAAAATTATTGAAAGACTAGTAAAGAGCTGGATGATGTCCTATTTGACCCAAAAAAATATAATTGGAAGCGAACAACTTGGATTCCAGGAAGGTAAGGGAACGTCTGACGCTATTTTCTCATTCCTAGAATCCCTCTTTTTGGGACTGAACAGTGGCGGGTTGGCTGCGGCAGTGTTCTGTGATCTGACCAAGGCCTTTGATTGCGTTGATCACGGAATACTGCTGTGGAAGCTTGAGCGTTATGGTTTTCGGAGGCCGGCTCTGCAATGGTTCGCATCGTATTTGAAGGATAGGTATCAAAGTGTTTCCTCAGGTGGTTCCTCCTTAAAACAGCAGCCTGTTTCACATGGTGTCCCACAGGGATCAGTGTTGGGTCCCATTTTGTTTTTGATATATATAAATGATATGGCAAACCTTGATATACAAGGTATATTTATTCAATTTGCAGATGATGCAACGGTACTTTGGCATGATGTTAGTGTTGAAAACCTAAATAATACAGTAAATAGGGATTTAGCCAAAATTAAAAAATGGTGTGAATGTTCTTAAAACAAATGTCATGAACTTTAAATGCAGTTTGAGCAGAGTTTGCCTTGGAAACATTGATTTAAATAATTTAAATGAGAATAAGTTCTTGGGAATAAGTCTTGACAACAAATTGAAGTTTGAAAGTCATATCACATTATTGTGCAACAAGTTGGCGTCTAATTGTTATGTCCTTAAAATCATAACAAGAGAAGTAGAGTTTGGTAAGGCCAGGAATGCCTATCTTGCACTGATTGAGTCACATCTGAGGTATGGTTTGTGTTTTTGGGGTGCGTGTACCAATCAATTATTTATGAGTGTTTTTATCTTGCAAAAGAGGGCTATCAGATATATTTGCAAAGTAGCTATAAGAGATTAATGTAGAGAATTTTTTATTACTCACAAAATCCTTACGTTGCCTTCTTTATTTATACTGGAAACGGTGTGCTTAATTCACAAAAAGTACAGAGATCTCAATGTTGGAGATAGGCACCATTATAGCAGCAGAAGGGCTAATGATGTGATTTTGCCTGTACCCTTAAACTCATTAATAAAAAGGTCATTTGTATTTGATGGTAAAAAAATGTTTAATCATCTTCCAGCGGATATTAAGGAAGTGCAATGTAATAGAGTCTTTAGGAAAAGGGTTTAAAAATTGTTGGTTGCAAGAGGCTACTATGAAGTAAATGACTTCTTTTTAGATAGATTTTAACATATGACATTATATATTTTTTATTTTCTGACAAATATTTGTCTGTGCCCTGTCAGAAATGTGTTCCGGTATTTTTCCAAATAGCAGCTACATTTATTTTTTTAAAAATCTCAAAAAAATAAATACATTTCTTATGTCTTTTGTCGATTCATTCCACACAAGAAAAAAAAAATTCTTATTTCTTAATATATTTTTTTTCACCTAAATAGTGTCCGAATTCACCCCTATGTGTGGGGTGAATTTGGACACCTATTGTTTTTGCTTATATTCGAATTTTGACATGCATTGGGGTGTAGTCGGACACAAAAATTGAGAAACATAAGATATATTCATAAGCATTTGTTCACAAAATAAATAAACCAAACTCCTTTGTTAACTGAAAACATATTCTCACAAGAAATAAAAAAAAAACATATTATTTAATTATTATAATAATATATTATTCTAAGAAGTGCTTATATTACTCGGAAATTTAAATTGATATCGGCCCCTTCGTGCGTCTTTTACAGATCTGAGAATAAGCATTAGTTGACGTCTTTCAATGACACTTTCATCTTTAGTTTGGGGGTAAGTATAATAATCTCCTGTCTTGGAAGATTCGTGCTTTCTCAGAAAATAAACCATATATGTATCTTGATCCAAAACTTCCTTGACACAGGCGACATAGTTTTTTATTGTCCTTAAGTAGGTCAATTTTACTATGACAAAGGTGTCAGTTGTTATAATTGCGGCTTTTGGATCCTCAAAAGCACCCTGGACTTCGTTATTATTTCCGCTTTGATTATTTTCTCCATCAAGTTCATTTTCTTTTTCGCATTCACCATCAAATCGTTCATCGGCTTTATCCTCATTTGACAGATCTAGTTCATATGGATGAATCTGATGATGAAGAGGAGATCCTTCTGTTTGGATGTTGTATAGCTTTTCCGGGAGCCACATTGAGCTTTTTGTCTTTTCTACGCGTCGGTTCTTCAGTAAATCGTTTATCTTGAAGTAAGCCAACGAACGTTTCAGACCATTCATCAGGAACATCATCCTAAGCGTTTGGAACTGGAATTTTGTTTAACACTATCTCCGGATTCAAGGGAAAGATTCCACATCCTCGAAATCCCGACCGGCGGAAATAGAACGAATCTTAGATTAAATCTTTCACATTCCTCAAGAACATGTAAAGACACATGGCTTGACAGATTGTCGCCTATTATTATTTTTTAGCCTTGGAGATTTTTCAAATATGGCAACGCAATCTTATCAAACCAGTCTTCAAAGGTGGGCCCGTCGAACCATCCGCTTTTTGTACGGTTGTAGAAAGCGCCTTCTATTCCCCCTTCCACCCACGTGGGATATAAATGTGTAAGGCGGTAGTAATTGGCCAGATGCAGAAATAGCAATCATGATAGAGATGCTGCTTTTACTTGAATTCATTATTCTCTCCGCTCGTTTTGAGCCTTTACGACACAACACTTTAACACGACCCGGGTCATCACTCATGTTAGTTTCATCGTAATTGACGATGTTCATATCTGGCACTCCCTCCAACGTGTCCCTCAAATTCGAAAAATATTCCACAATAGTTTCTCTATTCACGTTTGCTCTGACACGTTTAATGTTTTGTGCGAGTCGCTCAGTTAGACGCTTGTTTCGATTCAAAAAACAATAAAACCACTCTTGCCCTGGCATATTATCTCGGAACTTCGGTATCCTCATTCCCTTACGATCCAAATAGCTCCTGACAACATGTCGTATATCGGATCGTGTGAGGGGAAAGTCCCATTCACCAAATTTTTGAATTCCCTCTGCCAAAAATCTTTCATCCTCTGCCGAGAGTGCAGTTTGCCCACCTTGTTTTTTACTGTGCTTATTTTTTAACTTATCGCTGATGGTTGATTTCGGAATCATATAGGTTTCTGAAGCATCACGAATAGACCTTCTGCCCCGTCGAACATCCTCTAGGGCCCGTTCCAAGGTCTCTGGCGTATAGTTCATAAACTGGACACCGAGTTTCTTCACATATTTACGTGGCATGGCTGTCCGAATTCACCCCACCTAGTGACAAATTTTAAAGTTAATCCCCTAAACGAAAAAACCAAGGTCAAAAGTCACAATGTTTTTATGCTAAATGGTTGTTTATATAATACTTTTCAACTATTGTTAAAAAATGCACATTCAGATATTTCCTAATTCTCCCACCAAAAGTTTCTGTCTATGGTATAAAGAAAAGGCAAAACATAAACATATATTTGAAGTCATAAAATGAATACTCACCTTGAGTTGAATTGTTTTTACACTGTGAATACATGAACTACATGCATACTTAGTCGTGTCTAAACGTCGACCGACGTAAAAATCTAAACAATGTTACCGACAGGAATATTCTTGCGCAGAAACGCATTATGTCCGAATTCTCCCCTACTGTCCGAATTAACCCCAGATGACGGTACTGTTAAAAGTAAGTCTACAAATTCATAACGAATTAAAACTTTAACAACATAGTAAACTTCTTAATAAAAAAAACTGTCATCCAATTGCTTCGATTTAAGAATAATCTCTTACGAATTGAATAAAAACATATACAAAATGACGTTATGGTATATGTTTTTGGGGTTTACAGTCACTTTAATTAATAAAAATTACAATAATTGTTTAAGGTAAGATTCCTCCATCTATACTTACTATTTCCAAAAGTTAAATTAAATTGCCTTTAATGGTCGGCTACTTTTTGATCATCTGTAGTAGATAGTTAATAGGTTGCGTGTTGCAAGAGCCTATTATTATATTTAAAAATATTTTAACGATAGATCTTAAATTATTTGTTAACAAAAGTCTGTTGGGTTAGATGTTCTGTACGTGGCACGTATACTATCTATTGTCATATCTGACACGTAATTATTAATCAATTTTACTACTACTTAGATCTTTAATTTCTAATGGGTTTTAGGTTATCAACCTGATACGACCAGCTACGACTATGACGCCCCACTATCCGAAAATGGAGATTATACAGACAAGTTCGTTGCCGTTCAAAGATTAACAGCCGAATACAATGAGTTACTAATCAGGCAGCCGTCACCGCCTCCTGCTACTTTTCGCACTGCTTATGCGGATCTAGATATAGAAGGCGAACTGAGCCTAGACGACTTAATAAGTCAAAGTGAGCATTGCATTGAAAGCGCAAAACCAATTTCTATGGAACACTTGGATATAAATAATGGCAGCGGTCAGAGTTACGGGTACCTCGTTTATAGGAAAGAAAACATTGATATTGCCGCGGGTTCTGTATTAAAAATCGAAGGGCATGTCTGTGATACAGTCGTGGTGCTGATAAATGGTAAACTGGTATCAAAGATATTCGAAACCCCCGAGGATTTAAATGGTTTTGGTTACTGGAGACAAAAAGATTCTACTTTAAATTTGGGAGATGACAGTTATACGGGAGCCACTCTGGATTTGTTAGTGGAGAACTTTGGAAGGGTTAATTATGGGAAGTTATACCAGTTTAATCAATTTAAGGGGTTATGGCAAGGGGATGTGCTCATTAACGATAAAGTAATCACAGACTGGAAACTGATTCCGTTAGAATTTAAGCAAAAGTGGACCAAATCTTTGAATAATTGGCGTCGACCGACTTATACCACTGGCCCCAGATTGTACAAAGCCATTTTGCACATCAATGATGAGCTCATGGATACTTATATCGATTTTAATGGTTGGACCAAAGGTTTCGTCATTGTTAACGGTTTCGTTTTATCTCGGTTTTTCAAAGTTGGGCCGCAAAAAACTGGATATTTACCAGCTCCGTTTCTGCACAAGGGTCAGAATGAAGTTATGATTTTTGAGCACTTTAGGCCTAATAAAACTATTGGGTTTTGTACGGATCCTCAGTATGACACTATTGGGGATGGAAAAATTTTAAGGGGTTTATTGAGTTAAGTATTTGAGGCTATTATTAATTTACTGCCCAAAAACAGTATTGTTAATATGAATATTTATAGTGTATATAAGTTGAATATTTAATTGCTTTTTTCCCAAGGAAAGTAAATTCAATGTTTTAGTTATGTTATATATTTTAAAAATAAAGCAAAAGGTTTCCTATATTTTCTTGTTTTAATATCCATTCTACTATAGAAGATTATACAGTGCATCCCAAAAGTTATGTCTAAATTCATTTAAAATTCAGGGGTGTGTTCGAGAAAAAAACGCTCGGATCCGTCGATTTTTATTTCAAGTTGCGCATTTTTGTACGTGAAGTTTGTATATGAGGAGCAGACTTTCTAGATGCATTTTGTCCATTTTTTGTAATTTTGGCAAATAAGCAAAAAGTGCTACGTGTCTGGCAAGAAATTTATCGAAAATATGATATAACCGAAAAATTGATCAAAAATTATGCAAATGATGTACTTATATGCAGACAATCTGGTATTGATTATATCCTAAAAAACTTTGAAAAACTGTAGGACATACTGCATTTAGTTTCTCAACCTTGGACAAATTGCATTTTGTTTGTATATACAAATAAGCGGCATGAATAAGTTTAGTATATCAAGGATATGAAAAAAACGTAAGTAGGTTTATAAGATCAGTATTTTATTTTTGATATACAAAATATTTTTAAATGTCATAGAGTCCCCGTCGTCATCATTATTGCAATCACATAGCATGTCACCTTCTTTGCTATACTCTATTTCAGAAGTGTATAGAGCAATAAACTGGGGAATTCCGTTCTGTTTGGCTACATTTCGTGGTAGTTCATAGGCGCAGGTACTTATAATATTTATGAATTTAATTTTCACGGATTAAATGCCTTTATTTTGAAAGAGATTAAATACTAAATAAATACTTTTAATCCTTTTGTATAGGTACCTATCTTTTAACGCTTTGTAACATGCAAAAATGGGGTCAGGTAATATATACAGACTATTAATACCTTTAAATCATATTTTAAACGTTAGTAGTCACTACTACGCTGTAGTGTAATCACAATATTATTATCCCAAAATTTAAAAAATAGAGGTATTCAGTCCAACGAAAAGATGTACTAAAAATTCTCCACTATCGCTGAGTGAAAAAGTTATTATTTTAAATGTACATGATTGCATAAAACACGATTACCCTAGTTTTACTGTGCAAGAAATTGTTGAAAAATGTTCTCGAATGAGTGGAATTGGAAAGTCCACCATTTTCAAATTGTTGCGGGAAAGAAAAGTAGCAGGTCAAGTGGAATCTCCCAAGCAAAAGCCAGGACGACCTACAAAAGTCCTTGATGAAAATGCTAAATGTATAATTCGAAGAAAAGTTCACTCTTTTTATTTTAAAAAGGAAATACCCACCCTAGACAAAATTTTAATGGAGCTTGGCCGAGATGACAGTATTCCGTTGATAAGTAGAAAACTTTTATGGAAAACTTAAAAAAATATGGATTTTGCCTGGGAAAAGCATAACCGCAAAGCACTTTTACTGGAGAGCGACGAAATTGTTTGTTGGAGACGACAATACTTGAGAAGTATCAAGCAGTACCGCAGGGAGCAAAAGAAAGTTTTTTATCTTGATGAGACGTGGATTAACGAAGGTTATATAGTCCAAAAAATGTGGCAAGACAAAAATATAACCAGTGCTCGCCAAGCTTTCATAGAAGGCCTGTCTACGGGTATTAAAGTACCTTCGCGAAAAGGAAAAAGACTTATAATCACACATATTGGAAGCGAAGAGGGATTTTTAAAAGAAGGTCTGCTAACCTTTGAGTCGACTCGCACAGGAGATTACCATGAAGACATGAACTCAGACGTTTTCGAGGACTATTTTGGTGAAATGATAAAATTTCTTCCGGCTAATTCGGTGGTGGTTATGGATAACGCAAGCTATCATTCACGGCGAATAGAGAAGACGCCAACTTCAAGTTGGAGAAAGCAAGAAATTATCGATTGGCTGACTGCAAAAGGTATTGCGTTTGAAGCAAATTTGATAAAAAAAGAACTGCTGGCAATAGCAAACTTACACAAAACTCGTTTCATGAA
Organism: Anthonomus grandis grandis; assembly: GCF_022605725.1. NCBI lineage: Eukaryota > Metazoa > Arthropoda > Insecta > Coleoptera > Curculionidae > Anthonomus > Anthonomus grandis. The sequence continues at coordinate 7,466,084 of NC_065547.1, forward strand.
ATACGCCGTGGAAGATATAGCCGAAAAATATAATATAACTGTACTGCGCTTACCGCCATATCATTGCGAACTAAATCCTATAGAACTGATATGGGCGCAGGTAAAAGGATTTGTAGCAAGACAAAACACGACTTTTAAAATGAAAGATGTTAAGCTACTGTTTGATCAAGCCATTACGGAAGCGACACCAGAGAATTGGCGAAAAGCAGTCCAGCATGTAATTAAGCAAGAGGACAAAATGTGGGATCTTGACAACCTCATCGATCAGACAGTCGATCCTTTAATTATAATGTCAAGAGGTGATGACAGTTCGTCAGATGACGAAGAAGACTACAATCTATTATAATTTAAAATTGTTATACACTGTTCAAAAAGTGCCAGATCCAAAAGTGACATTTTCAACTGTTTTACTCTACATATTATGTTTAATAAATTTGTGAAAAAAATATATTATTCCATTTAAACAAAAGTAACTTTCTAAAATAAAATAGCATTTAAGTACATTAATTATAAGGTAAAAAACAAGTCCCAGTTGCACGCCTTTGGCGAACCGTTTTCAATGTTTATCAGTGGGTAACAATGGGCAAAACTCATAAATTGACCCAAAACCGGGTGGCACTACCTGCAATCAACGAAAAGAAAGAATTTTACATTGAAACTAATACCCAACTAAGGTAGTAGCATAAAATATTGGTGGATCACCAGGTACCACTTTTGCATACCTAATGAGGTTTTATTGCTCTACACACTTCTGAAATAGAGTATAGCATTATCACCCTCAGTTTCATCTTGGTTCACTTGATTCTCATTTTGTTCATGGTTATTAGAGAGAATAGGTTGCAACCATGTTAACTCAGGATCATTAATCCAATTTGCCCCTGATAGTTCCACCAAAAGTTTTGAGAGGCTCTGGAGTTTTTTTTTGTTTTAAGATCATTTTGAAGCATTACAACAGGTAGCTGTAAATTCGAAAGCTTTTTTCCGCGTTTTAATAACGTTTGAAATTGCTTGGATGGATCGTCATTTCTGTATAACAACTCGGTCTTAAGCAAAATATTGCTGTTGTTTTGGTGATCTCTTAATAATAATAATCCGTTTGGCCGCACTGATCCCTTCAATTTTCTTTAAAGAGGTTAACGCAGTTTTTATATCGTAAACAACCCAGTTACCAAGTTGTCTAACGTCTCCCTTCTTGGAGTATATCTCATGATATTTTGTAGGTGTTTTTATTGTACTGTAGAATCGTGTAACTTTTTCTATTTACCCGAAAACACGATCCGCTGGCAAATACGAATGGCCGCGTACCGGAAAGGTAAGAACCACAGATTTAATATTTTCCGGGGCATCTCTGTACAGCCATAGCATAAGCATATGCATCACGTGTGCATTTTTATTCTGCCCGGCACACCCATCTGCGAATAGTCTTATCTGTTTTATATCGGGCTCAAATTTTGCTTTATTAAGAAAATCCCATAAAGCAGAGCTTGTCTCTGCAGATCCCCTTTTTGCTTGATGTTCCATCCAGGTGTAGAAAACTGGTTTTTTAATATCAACGAGGGTAACACAAAAACAGTAAAAAGACAACTGCTGTGCATAAAATGCATCTTGAATGGGCACTTTCGGTAAGACTTGAACCTGCTGAAGGTCAAAACAGTAAGAGATACTCTGTGCTGGCTTTTGGTTCATTAGATTGAAAAATTGTTTGGCCCGTAGTTTATGTAAACGTAGAGAAGTTTTTAATTTGCTTATTTCAGTTTTGTCTTTGCAAATGCTAATAGATGTTTGGGTCCTAACGCAAAAACCACATTCGTCGGTGGCAGGGCTCCTAAATGCAATATTAAAATGCTTATTAAAGATTCTACTGAAAAACTTATAATTTACATTCGAATTTTCAATTGCTTTCTCATTGTACAGATTCCATAAAGCAGTAATATTATTTTCGGATGAAAGATAAATGCGTCGAGATTTGGCACGTCCGTAATGTCTTTCATGTCCTTTCAAACTGGCTACAAATTTTTTTACAGCTTCAAATTTAATTACATTTTTAAAAGAGCCTTTATCTCCTCCACCCTTCTCAATAATACCAGTACCAGATTGCATTTTCCGAGCAATAGTATTCACGCGTCTCTGACTAACACTAAATATTCCTAAAAATAATTTCTGGCAAATGTATATTTTTTTCCCATTTTTCCAAACCTAAAATAAAGAATATTACATAAATCTAAGATTACAAATAAAATTTAAATACAAAATAAAAAATTACAAATTTTTTTAAAAGTTAAACTTGATATGATGTCTTGTAGCAAAATTGTGGGATTTTCCTCCTGCTTTTCGGTTACGACTTCTATCTGGTTTTCCAACATCCATAAAATGTCCCAATTTATTATCCTGGACATTTTTTTTGTCGTTTTGAAATACATATTTTCGATTGTCCCTATGTCGACTTGGGATAGTTCATGGCAAAAAAAATCCTTACGTTTAGGATGTGTACAGGAAAAATCGACAAGATGTTCCAAATTAGGATAATGATCTGAATGCCTTTAAAAAAAATCTAATATTAAAATATTAACGATAACAACATAAGAACTTATAGGATAGGTTATATACGATAATTTTGTACTAGCCGTATTTTTAGATTTCAAACGAGCATTTGAAACAATTGATAGGACTATTTTATTGGAAAAACTTTATAGTCTTGGAGTTAGAGGTAGTGTGTTGGACTGGTTTAGGTCATATTTACCTAATAGGGTACAACGAGTTTTATTTAAGAATAGTATATCTGAATTCATTAATGTAGAATATGGTGTGCCACGAGGAACAGTTTTGGGGCCATTATTGTTTCTACTATATATAAATGATATAGTTAGAGTAGCTACCAAATGTAATATTGAGTTGTTTGCTGATGATACAATGCTTTATATTAAGGGAAATAACTTACAACAAATGCAAAATTAAATTAATAGTGATCTTAAAAACCTATTTAATTGGCTCTGTGTAAACAAATTATGTTTAAACATAAACAAATGTAAATTTTGTGTTTTCACAAAAAAAAAACTAAAATGGCACAGTTGCACATTCACGGTTTGCATATTAGTGTAAATGGGGAAAAAATCTTATACAATAACGAAATAAAGTATTTGGGTACAATATTGGATTGTAATCTAAGTTTTTATCGGCATTTTGATTACATATTAAGAAAAATTTCTAAAAAAGTTGGATTTATTAGCCGAATAGGCAAAGAATTATTCATAAACACAAAATTGTCCCTGTATAATGCAATAGCACTACCCCATTTGCAGTTCTGCTCAACTTTATTGTCAAGTTTAGGTATAAGGTTTATGTACTGTTTTTACAATGCACCTTTATCGTATAACATTTATTTTAATTTTAATCTGTGTCCACGTTAGCTAGGCCTCCTTTTCGATTCGACATTTGTACATACGTAGATTGATTTTTTTAGTTATTAATTATTAATCAAATATCTTTGTATATTTTTATTTTTGTTTTTTTTTTGTATGTAGCACTCTTTGCTAAATAAAGAAAGGTTATTATTATACAGGGTTGCTCAAAAATAAATTACGACTATGAACTTAATTTTTTCAAATGAAAGCACCTTTTTTTAATTTCATTTTTGAATTTCGCGTGGAATTCTACGTATGTTTCATGCATCATGTCCTATACCTAAAGTCAACAGTTATCGAAAAAAAGACGAGCAAACATTATTATTGAAGTTCACCTTACGAGTCACCTGATCTCTGAGAATTTTTATACAGAGCAAGATTCCATTCATTCGTGGTTTTTTATTGTTGACCGTGTATTTTCATAGAAACTGTATGACAGTTGTACGCCAAACAGATATTGTCAAGTGTGAAGTGTACGAGCAAAGTTGCTGTTTTCACAATGGTAAAATTAACGGAACGACAAAAAATAGAAATTCTGTGCATGGTTGGGTTTGGTGATAGAACACGTACTCAAAGAGAAGCTGCTCAATTCCCAATTATTTAATGAAATCCATCCTGATCGTCCTCCGATATGTCAAAAGGGGGTGAGTAGAGTAGAGGCTAAATTTAGAGAATTCGGTCATGTGAGAGATCTGCCGAAATCTGGTCGTCCTGCTCGACATGAAAATGAACAACTTGACGTTTTGCTTTCTTTGGAAGAAAATCCATGCACTCCTCTGTCGCAGATTGGAGCAAATTGACACATGGCGAAATCTATAGTTCACCGAATAGTTAAAAAGCACAAATATCACCCCTACAAAGTAATTCCTGTGCAAGAGTTATTTGATGAGGATTACGATAGGCGAAATGAGTTTTGTGAACGCTTACAAAACATGTGCAATCTAAATAATAATTTAGTAACAAATATTATTTTCTCCGATGAAGCCACGTTTTGTTTGAATGGTAGTGTGAACAGACAAAATTGTCGATATTGGGCAACAGAAAATCCGCATTGGATGATGGAGGTAAACACCCAGTACCCTCAAAAACTAAATGTGTGGTGTGGAATAGTGCGCGGAAGAGTAATAGGTCCGTTTTTCTTTGAACAGACTTTAACGGGACAAGTAGATCTCGATTTTCTCCAATTTGAATTAGTTCCAGCATTACTAGCTTTATTTCCAAATCTATTGAACCCAGACTATCCTGACGAAGAACTAATTTTAATTTTTTTTCCAGCAAGATGGCGCTCCTCCGCACTATGCTGCCACTGCGTACATTTTTGGATGAAACCTTTCCCAATCGGTGGATCGGAAGGAGAGGACCCATCGAATGGCCTGCTAGGTCGCCTGACCTAACACCAATGGACTTTTTTTTGCGGAGATACTTCAAGTCGAAGGTATTTGTTAGGTCAAATAATCTAGACGACTTGAAAGAGAGAATTCGCAGGAAGTGCGCGCCCTAACTCCGGAAATGATTGAAAATGTGCAACGAGACTTTATTGATCGCCTTGGATATTGTCAAGCCGTGAATGGCAACCATTTTGAACATTTAACTTAATTTTTGTTCTTTTTTTTATTTGTTACATGAATCGTCTTTTTTTCGATAACTGTTGACTTAGGTATAGGACATGATGCATGAAACATACGTAGAATTCCACAATTCAAAGATGAAATAAAAAAAAGGTGCTTTCATTTGAAAAAATGAAGTTGATGGTCCTAATTTATTTTTGAGCAACCCTGTATATAAAAACTTCACGTACAAAAATGCGCCACTTGAAATAAAAATCGACGGGTCCGAGCGTTTTTTTTTAGAACACATCCCTGTATTTGAAATGAATTTAGACATAACTTTTGGGATGCACTGTATAAGTTTTAACCTAAAAATGACAGACAAATACCAATTTCAAAATGGCGTAAGATTACGTCGCCATTTTGTTTGTGGGAATATTCTATTTTTCGTGAATACTCATTTAAAATAGTTCACGATTTTAAGCTGATATCTACTAATTCAGTTTTTACATTTTGTTTGTCCGAAATTTTGGCAGTCAGGTCATTAATTTTTAGATGAGGACCGTAATTTTTGCGTCAAAAAATGACAGTTCACAATGTCAGATACGTCAAAAATATTATGAAAAAATTAATTGTAATAATAGTAAAAAACTGTAACAAAATTCTAAATTGTTTCAAATCATAAATAAATTTACCAATTTGTTTATTATAACTAAAAAAAAATAATGAAAATTGGAGTTTTACTACGTGAAGAATTTCATTCTATCGCTCTAAATTTGGCAATCCTGTTACAGTTGTCATTACTGTCAATTTCCATGTGTTGTTTGACGTTTGTTTATTTATATAGTTTTGTAATTGTTATTCATATTTTTCAAAAAATTATTTAGAAATTATTGCTTATGTCATCGCTCGTTTATTCTTTGATTTTCGCAAAAATATATACAGTTAACATTTTATAATAGTTGTATTTTTAAAGCCGGCAATCCCCCTTTATCTTGATGGTAAGTTTGTGTATCTATATAATATGTTTGTATTATTATTCCCTTTATATTTGTATTTTTTTTTCTAGACATATGTGCATTTACAGAGTAGGAGGATTTTACAAAATAGCTTAATTCAAGTACAGTTAAACATAAAAAAAATCACATCACAGCATTGCTTTAAGTAGATTTTTAAGACCTCTCAATCCTATATTAAAAATATCATATTGTTCCTTTAATTTATTATACAAAAGTACAAATGCTGATAATAGAAGAATTTAAGTAATACCTAGTTTGTACATGCACCATCCACAAACAACACTACAGACTTTTTTTTTATAAGCTGATACATACAAATTTAACAAAGCTAACAAATTAAGATCATCAATACTAACATTAATAAATTTATGAAAAAATAATAACCATGCATTCAGCGACTTTCTAATGTTTTTAAGCTGTATGTTTTCATGATTTCAATATGTAGCTGAGAGGTGTCAGTTCAAATCAAGTTAATTCAGAAAAGTTCACAATAAAGTAATAAGGATTCCATATAATAGAGCAATACTCTAGGGTGGATTTTACATAAGACACAGTATGTTCTGACACAACATTTTAGATTGTTAAAGTTCTTGCTGTTTCTGACAATAATTCTATACATTTTATATGTTTTGTTAACAATTTGACTGAAATGCATTTTCAAATTAAGTTGAGAATTGCCACACCAAGATCCCCTATCTCATCAACTCAAGACAGAATGTCTCCATTAATCTTATAATCATACGTAATTTTGTTTTTTTCTTGTAAAGCTCATTACAAAAACCAAGACAAAAACCTTCTTTTCTATTTCCAGCTACACTAAACTGAAGATGTTGGTTGAAATCAGTTCTAAAAACAATATAGAAACCCTTTCACTTATACCAATGCAGCCTCTTTTTTGATTGGAAGGGTTGTATGCTGATGATGTCTGTTTTGCTTCTTTGGTCTCTTTCTTTTCAGTTTCTTCATCATGAGAGTCTTCATATTTAAATAAAGCTGTTAAATCTCCTTAGACTAAGACCAAAGCCCTTGGGGTACTTCACAAATCACAAATATTGTGGCCATCAAACCCATGAAATAAGCGACAACCGTAGCATGGAAATAAGTTTTTGTTTTCCTCTTCTTCTGATGTCTATGTTTTAAATAAGACTTATGAAACAGAACTAAATTAGTTTTAAACCTAAATTCTTTATTTGGCTTATATAATAGAACATTGTGTGAGACCTTGTGAAAAGCCTTTGTAAAATCTGTGTAGTACAAAATCTACTTGGAATTTCTTATCCAGATTATCTACTATATGTTACATAAATTTGTAGACATTGATTTATTTCTAAGAAGTCCATGTTGTTTTTCTGTTAGTTTGTTCTGAATGTAGATGTAAATGTACTTTTATATAATTGATTGCTGAATCTCCTCTTTAGACTGGAGAAATCTTAACTTCCTTCCATTTTTTCATCAAGAAAAGGCTTTCAAGGACTTTAAGATGTACAATTCTCCATTCTTTCAAAATAAATTCCATTCTCTTAGACGCCTTATCAAACTACAAATATACAATGAATATAAGTTGTATATATCAAACACCGAAAGGAATATTTCTTTGGACCCATCTAGCTTTCGGAATTTTATTGGTTCTAAGAAGGCTGGCACCAGGATTCCTGGTATGATGAGGCTACCCGATGACATGGTAATTAAAGACCCACAAGACATTGTTAATGCTTTTGCACTGTTCTTTGGTGAGGCATTTATACAATCAAATTTCATTAACCATTCGTCGACGTCTGATAATGTGCCCCACTTTGACATTTCCAACGTTGATGCTTCCCAGATCCTTTTGGGTAGTAAAAACCTCAAAAATAAGTTTCAGTGTATATGGTGTACCTAGCTTCTTGGTTAAAGATTGCATTGGTGTCCTGGCTGATCTGCTGACCTACACTTTCAACTTAATACTGTCAACAGAACAAATTCCTGAAATTTGGAAGACTGCTAAAATAATACCTATTTTAAAAGCTGGGGACTCTGATCAAATCGTGAACTATAGGCCAATCTCATTAATCTGTAACTTCTCAAAAATTTTCGAAATTATCCTGAATCAGTCGCTATTTAGTCACGCAAAAGAACTCATCTCTGTAGACCAGCATGGATTTTTTAACGGGCGATCTTGTGTTACTAACTTATCCTGTCTGTCTAGCCACATCTGTGAATCACTTGATGTTAATACTCAAGTCGATGTTATTTAATACCGACTTCCAAAAAGCCTTTGATCGGATAGATCACTATATTTTGCTGCATAAATTAACTCAGTATGGTTTTTCAGGGAGATTATTTAATTTATTTCATTCCTACTTGATTGGTAGATCTCAAAATGTTGAATATGAGGGCTTTAAATCGAAACTTTTTAACGTAACGTCGGGTGCGCCACAGGGCTCGAACCTGAGTTCGAGCCTTATAAATGACTTGGTTGAGTCACTCACTTGTCATAGGCTGGCTTTTGCCGATGATTTGAAGCTATATTTAAATGTATATGGTTTGGAGGATTGTGTTTTTCTTCAGAACTGTCTAAATACATTGGAGGTATGGTGCGCTGTTAACAGGTTAGGCTTGAATGCGGCTAAATGTAGTGCGTGGTCAGTTACTCTAGATCAAAAACACCCTTAAATTTTAATTACTTTATTAATGATACTATTTTGAGTAGATTAGAGCAAATTACTCATCTTGGTATCACCTTTGACTCTGAATTTACATTCGTTCCACACTTCAACAACATAGTCAAGTCAGCCCTGAGAAGGCTTGGGTTCATAATTAGAAGTTCTCAGAGTTTTACTTTGGAATCTACATTAAGACTGCTTTTCTGTTGCTTTGTGAGATCAAAACTGGAGTTTGGCTGCATTATATGGAACCCGCTCTATCAGAATCATGTTGGTCTCCTTGAATCTGTTCAGCGTAGATTTGCTAAGTTTTTGGCCTTCAGGCAGGATGGCATATATCTGGTAAGAGGGTTTGATCATCGGCAAGTATTGGAACGCTTCAATCTACATCCATTACATCTCAGAAGAATGATCTTCTCTGTAAAATTCCTGCATGGGTTACTGAATGGATTCATTGATAGTCCTGTACTTCTTTCTGGTATGTACGTTTCATGGTGCCGAGGCTTAATGCCAGACATCCCCTAACATTCTTTCTCCCAAGGCCTCATACTAACATCCTGTTGAAATCGCCACTATATACAATATGCGCTATATTTAATCGGATCTGTCACATGTGCGATATAAATTTCTCTCCTGTTCATGTGATTGTCGATATCTTGGTGGATCATTACTCTTGGGATTAAGACCCATGTGTTTAAGTTATAGTTAGTAGGTATATTGCAGTTAATTTAATTTAATTTTGTTGAATATGTGATTATTTTGTTAAACTTTTATAATTGGGTTTTTATATCATATAATTTGTTATTTGTTCTAATTTTTTGGATAACTTTTGAGATTGTGACTTTACATTACATTTTTCATTTCCTTCTTTTAGGTTTGTTTGTGTGTGTTTTTTTTAACTATATTTTTCATTGTTTTGCAACTGTTTCCTGTTATTGGGCAAGTTGCCTGTTGGAAATAAAGGCTTATTATTATTTTTTTTTTTCAAAAAGGTTTTAGTATTTAAAGACATGTTAAATAATAATATCCTTGGTTCAGAGCACAATCCTATGATGCCATTCATTATGTTAGATGGTATATCAGGTCCCACAGCTTTACTGATTTTAAGATTTTTTACTGCCTCACACATCACTATAATCAATATATTTAAAATAAAAAATCTTACCAGTCTCATAATACTGTGCACTCTAGGTGGCACAGGTCACTCTTAGCATATACACATTTAAAATAAGATGTAAATGCATTTGCAATTACATCATCAAGCATACTCTTGCAAGAATACTTAATAATTAGACATACATTTCACTGCATTCTTTTTAGGCTAAATGTGTTGGCAAGCGACCAAGTAAAAGAACAATTTTTAAAGGATAAATGTTTTTACAATTTAGATTTTGCCTTTGATTTCCTAAATAATACTTTTGACACTATAGGTCTAGTGCATACCTACTTATATAAATGATAATCTTGATAATAAATTTAAAGGAGTATGATGTAAAAGATTCATATTCTAAACTAGCTGTGTAAGCCATATAGGCTGTACAGTCAATGCACTATCAATTCAAATTCAAAGTTTTATTATCCAACAGGAAGCAAATAAAAATAAAATATTAATTTAATTATTAAAAATTTATTGTATGCAACAAATAAATTACATCTATTCTATACATATACATAAAAAGGTGGAAAGTACCGCTAGGCGTGTTTTAATAACCACCACAATAAATAATAAAAGAACATAGTACAATTTTCTTAAAAATAAAAATTTAAACAAAAACAATTCAGAGGAACCATACCAGAATCAAAGTTACACCCGTATTAAAATATCAGCAGTCTCCAAAAATTTTTTTCATTTATACATAAAAAAGGCCATGCAGAATCTTTAATTTCTGCAGGTAGGCCATTGTAAATAAAGGCAGAAGTATATAATTATGAAAAAACTTTTCGGAAATTCAGTCTTATGCTGGGGGATTGCCAGTGTGCTTTTATAGCGAATATTGACATTATGTGTATCTCCCCTTTGCATAAGGAATTCTGACAGATATTCTGGTTCATGAAAATTAAGTAATTTATGTACAGTGCAGCTTATACCCCAAAATCTTCTTTGGGTCATATTAAGACTATAGACCTGCTTTACACGCTCACTCACATGAACCCGCTGAGGCAAATTTCTAGTAAATCTTACACAGAATTTTGAATTTTCTGGATTTTATATTTATTTTGTTTGGTTAAAAAAGGACCATATACAATATTAAGGTATCAAGCAATACTAAGCACTAAACTCTCTGTAAGATTTTTTTTTGTAATAGCAGGCAAAATATCCTTAAATTCATATAATGATTTTAATTTATAATATGACTGTTGACAAATCTTATTTACATGCACAATAAATGACCAGGCCCAGGTTTTTTACTTCATCTACCCATTCTAATTCAGCACCATTAATATTTAATTTACTTTTACTCCATTATTCAAGGGTACTTTCATTTCTTGAGAACAGGATTGCCTGTGTTTTACCAGAATTAATAAAAAGTGAGTTTTTGTCAGCCCAATCAGAGTTCCTCTGTAGGTCAGCATTAATTAAATCCAAGGCTTCAGGCAGGCAACTAACCAATGATGGCAGATAAATTTGCAAATCATCTGCATACTTGTGATACCTGCAGTAAATTACTTTATGAATTAAGTCTGCCACAAATATTATAAAGCAAGTGGTCCCAACACCGACCCTTGCGGGACTCCCCGAGTTACATTTCTCCACCCAGAAGTTACCACACCCTCGTCATTAGTCACCTTTACTGCCTGTTGCCTGTTTTGAAAGTAGCCTTTAAACCATCCATTTGCCTGAATATTGTAGTGCCTTAGTTTTGCAATTAAAAGTTCTATATTGAGAGCATCAAAGGCTTTGGTCATATCTATCAAAACAGAGGGAGAACATTGTCCATTATCCAGAGATAGAGCAATATCTATTGTTACTTTTAGAAGAGCTGTCGTACAGCTACAATTTGGTCCAAAGCCAGACTGAAATATTGGGATAATGTTTTTTAGATAAATTATCTGGATCAATCTTTAATTGAGGCACACTATCCAGAAAATGATTATTAACAAGTGTTGGCTCTCGTACATTAGAAGGAGTTTCTGCAGGTGCATTGTTATTGACTTTCCAATTTTTTGAGATTTTTTTCCAAAAGTCCTTAGTTTTATGTGGTCCTTGACACTTGTTGATTTCATGAGAATAATATGCCTTTTTTTCTGCCTTTACTGCCACATTTACACAATTTTTAAGATCAATGTAATACTTTCTACTATCATCAGCCTTTTGATAAAGATATTTTTTAAAAGCTCTATGTTTTAACTCTATCATTAAAGTTTCATTGTTGGGTGTTATTCTGGTTGGTTTCTGAATTAGCTGAGTTAGACCAAAACTTTCTAAAATATCATTAAGAAACTTAAATTCTACAGAATTTTCATATAAAAAGTTTACATTAAAATCTCCAATACATACCAAAACATTACAATTACAAATAACCGCAGCAAAAACATCATATAGGCAACTGAGAACATAGTATGGCACAGAATGTAATAACTACCCCCATTGTTAGTAATTGTTTATTATATTTAAAACATATCCAAAGTTGGTCAATTCCAATATTAAAATTGGGAGTATCAATGAGTATTGATTTGAGCTTAGACTCAACATATATTCCAACTCCACCTCATCTACCATCTCTGTCTTTTTGGAAAAAATCAAAACTATTAATTAAATAAATATCTGATAATAAATTACAATTTAACCAAGTTTCTGACAATGCAACAATGTCATAGTCAGATGTTTCAATGATGTACCTGATGTCTGAAAATTTATTGCAAATAGACCACGGATTTATATGCACCACTTTTAATGTGTCCTGACCAGTTGATATGACCTTTGGATTTACTTTCGATGTGATCGCTGAAGGCATCTGTGGAAATTTTAGCTTCTAAGCATTTCTCGGGTTTTACAATTAACATCATGTGTACGAGGCTTAAATGATCGACATAACATCCATAAGGCCAAAACTCATCAGACAGATATTGTTGTTCCAGCTCTTCAGGCACACCAAGCTTAAATGCTGAACTACTGGGATTGCAATATTTAGATGGAAGTTTTGTGCAGTGATATATGTATTAGCATACCTTGGATCTAATACTGCAATTATATTATATCTTCAGGCCTGGTATCAGCATCCAAATTTGAAAGATAAATCCATGACAACTTGGCTATTCCCTCTCCAATTTTCTTGTTAGCAATTTTCAGCTTTGGTTGTTCAGGTCCAGAACATATATTACCTGAAGACCTATTAGGAGCATTTATGATTTTCTTTATCTGGTCCACATTACCAGCAAGCTTTTCCGAAGTTTCCGCTTTTCAAGAGTTTTATTTTTATTAAATATACCTGGCACTGACGCTTTCACAGAATACAAATAGTTATTACTGATACTGGCAGATTTTGGGCCAGGTGTACCTGTAAATGCCTGTATCAGTTCAAGATTAGTCTCCTTGATTGCATTTACTATTCCGTCCATTTTTCCATAAAATTGTGCAGCTTGTTCGTCTAGATGTTCCGTTATACATTTTATAATTTCATGATTGGATTTGAGAATTAATTCTGGACCTAGAGCTGATTTTTGTTATCTGCTTTTCTAGAGCAGTCACCTTCTCAGCATCAGCACAATCAGATAACTCCACTGGAATTTTTGACTCTAAAGTAAGCAGTTTTTTATTTATGATGATCAGTACATTTTGAAGCATTTCAACATGCTTAAGAATTTTTGGAAAAGTTCTATAATTCACCAAACTGTCAGGGCAGAGATGTACCAAGGTTCGAGTTTGACTTGGAATAACTCTTACCTCTTGTGCTTGGGTTTTATTACAATCCTGACAAATCACTCTTCGGCATGTATCACAAGGATAACCAAACTGGCTCAAAGCTGTTTTATCCTCCTTAAAAGCACAGGTTGATTTGCGCTGATAAAATTTTCCAGACATCTTATTTAATTCACAATCTTGCAACAGGGCAGGTTTATGGTTTAGTTTCCTTTGTGTATGGTCGACCTCATATTCAGAGTTTGACAATAAATTTTTTTGTCGGGAAAACTCGCGATGTTTTGATTTCCTTGATTTTAACAGAAAAATACAGGTTAACCACTAAACCATTAATGAAATAGGCAGCACTTAGAAACTGATCACAGATAAAAATATTATATTTATTGCCACTATTCACAAAAAAAAATCTTAATAATTACACAATTATTGAATTATAACAATATTCCATCGCAACAACAGATGAACTAAAGTTTTCTTAGTAGAATCCCTTTAAAACCTTAAAACCAGTAACTACAATACCTCATGAATTTGTTTTGTATTTTCTTAAGTAATTACTTATAAACATTATACGGTGGAGTCCAAGAAATTAAACCATCTTCAAGTCGTGCTACTAACATCTGCTGTGATTTAACTGCTAATTGATTAACATGTTCATTAAAATTTAATTGTGAATTAAAGCAGATTCCCAAAGCCTTGGCTTGTTCTTTATTTTGCAGAAACGCTTACATTAAGATCTAACAAGTTACTCTTAAACCAATTAGATAAACTATCTAAATCCCTCTGAAGTAAATCCACATCCATATCATTCTAAATTATCAAAAATAGTTTAGTATCACAATGTTTATACACAATCCGTAATAATCCGTAAATCATTAACAAATAGACCAAATAGTAAAGGGGAACAGTGGATGCCCTGACAGACTTTATTCCAGACTTTACATCAGTCATTATTAACTTTCCATCACAAAGAAAACTAAGTACCCACCCTCCAAATCAATCAGAAAAAAAGTTATTTACTCTATCAGAAGCCTTGGAGAAGTTGGTATATATGACATTAACCTGATATCCCCTCTCCAAAGCACCTGACAGTTTAGTGTTGTAAGTGAATAGATTAGTTTAAGTAGTTAAGTAGAAAGAACCTATTTGAAACTATATCATGCTAAATAAATCAACAAAAAACCATAACTAAACATCATTGAATCAGTTGCATGCACTATATAGGCTTGATTGTTTGTTCCAGATGGACTTCTTATCCCAAAAACAACTTAACTCTTATGAGGGCATCATCGATAAAATTCAACAAGAACATGAAAAATCCCAAAAGCTTCAGCAAGAAATCAACAGAATAAATAATATCCTTGCCCTAACTAACCTCTCAAACCTTAAACTGACCCAAAAACTTGGCCACATTAATGTGAAAATATTCAGTAATCTTCTCGACTTATATATTTTATATCAGAATGAGTTGAAAGCAGATATATCAAGCTTTTTAAAGCATGAAAATTGTAAGTTTTATTTGGTTGAGCTGCTTATAACAAATGCCTTGCATCAAAAGTTGAAAGACATTGAATGGTCCCTCTTTTTATCTGTTAGATATGATGGTACTTGTACCAGTAAAACCATTAAGATGGTGGAATATGAACCGCCTTACTTGGAAGTTTTACCAGTTAATAATAACATTATAGACTGTCAAGTATCAGCTGCTATTATTTTGCTATCTAGAGAAGGTCTAACCCATGTTCCGTTGGATTCTGTGACCACCGATATATCATATCATTTTGAAAATGTCAAAAAATCCAAACAATTGACTACAGACAGAAAAATATTGGAAATAACTAAGGCTCACAATCCTGACCTAAACATAAATGAATTAAAAAAGCCTTTATTGGTAGAGTACAGTTTCCATTCAAAAAAAGACAACCATGACTTTATAAAGCATTTCATTCAACATTGCTACCATAAGTTGGATTTAGAGCTGTTTTCTGAACTAGGAAGTGATTCTACTAACAGTTTTGTGGTAAAGTTTGCCACCGGGTCTGCAAAAAGCTCTGTAACATTTAACAAAGAGACTCAAGTGGTCACTTTAAGGAGCAATTTGAGTGACATGGTTCGTTTAAAGAATTTCTTTTGGAACGAGGAAACTTTTGAAATAAGGGATTTCGAACGAGTGAAGGCTTACTTAAAGGTAATGATTTTATTGGAAAAATTTGAGGTTTTTATTAATGTTTTTTTAGGAGTTATTAGCAAAGTTGGGTCAGTGCAGTACAAGAGACGAGTTGTGCAACTTCTATATTGCTGTAAGGAATATTTGGACCAAATAGATGATCAACCTTTTGGCTGCACAGTTGGTTGCTGGGGAATCAGAGCAGTTTATTATTTGGTAAGACATTTATTGTTTTTTATCAGGAGAGTGTGCGGATGGATGTGATTTACAATTTTCAAGGTTCAAATTGCCTATTTTTCAACTAAAAGTGTTCTAAGTAACCAAATTGTTTACCCAGAATCTATTTTTTACCTGCAAATCCATTCTCAGGAATTTTTTCATAATAATATAAAGAAAAGATTTTAAGTGGGTCTTACGTTATGTCCACAAAAAGTCTGCTAACGGGTAAAAATGTTCATGTTTAATGATGTATTAATTGATGGCTTTTGGACCTATATTGACAAAATTGCCTTTAACTCGGAGAGTTTTTGAGGTACAAAAATTGTTCATGTATTAAATTATTCTGTAATAAACGCCCTTTCTTTGACTGAACCCCTTTTAAGAATATTTCCATTATTTCGTGAAATATTTGAAGGGATACTGGAAATATGTTATTTAAAAAATACTTCATACTATCAAAATATTTAACCTTTTTTTGTTGACAAAATTGCCTTTAACTTAGAGAGTTTTTTGAGGTACAAAAATAGACTAATATATTGTTTTGTTAGAGATGTCCTTTCTTTGACCAAACGCCTTTTATTTATTCATTTATTCAACGGGAGAAACCCCAATATTACAAAAAATAAATTGTTGCACAGACAAAACTTCAACGTCATACCTATCACAGAGGGGTCTTGACATTACATGATTTCTTTATGATGAATAATTGAAAATGCATCACTACTACATCTAGAATAGATACTCTATTTCTATTTAATTCAGTATTTGGTATTATTTAGAACACAGAACGAAGAAAAAAAAATTCAGGATACAAATGCCTTAATATTTTTTCTGAATCTGGCAAGTGGATCAAAGAAATCCACATTGTGAACAGTGGTGAAAATGTTGATATCAATATTGAATAACAAAGGTAAGGGTGACACTTAGAGGATTGTTAACCTTGGATTCGAACAACCTTTTCTACCAATGAAATACAATTCAATCCACTACAGCAAGAATCTGTTAACAACCCATTCTCTTTATTTTATATATGTAGGTATAAATTTGGTGATTGACCCAGTTGAAGGCCTTAGAGAAATCTGTGTACAAGGCATGGACCTGAAAACCTTCCTACAGAGAAATGGACAGTCAGCAAGCATTAGAAGATTTAACCACCAGCAACAAACCCAAACTGTTCATCGATAAGTTGTGCCTGAAGAAAGAGAGTCATAACATCGCAGATAAAACTTTCAAACGTCTTAGAAGTGGTACTTAGTATGCTGATAGGTTTTTTAGTCACTTGGCAATTGTCGCCATTTTTATGAATTGTGTCATATAACTGGTATTTCAGCGGGAAGGCCAGGGATAAATTAAATCCAATAGTGAGAACTTGTTATAGATATCAGAAATTGAAATAGATAATTCCGTCAAACATAGATTGTTGAAAACTGGTTCATTGGAAGCTGGACAAGCTCTCTGGCTATACATTTCAGAAAATTAATCGGCTAATAGATTAGCTATCTCAGGATAAATAGGAAGTTTCATTTGGAATTTGAACTTTATTTCTATTGGACATACTCCTCATAAAATTGAGTCTTCAGTGACTTGCATCCTGCTCTTTAGCTGCAAAAGAAAATATAATCTGTATACAGTGACCGCCTAAAGTTCCGCATAAATTCGATAAAAATTAGAGAAATGATTTTTTGAGAAAACGCTCGAACCCGTCGATTTTTATTTTAAGTTGCGCATTATTTCACATAAATTTTTGTATACTGGGTGGAACAAAAAAAAAGATATGACGTCATCGGTCATTTTTTTAAATGACATGCTATATTTTTTATTGCATTTATGAAATATAGGCGAAATTCCAAGCAAGTTTCGTATAACACACCTTATCTCAAAACTCAACTGTTTCCGAAATATTTACATTTAAATAACAAGAAAACAAATAAGTACGTCTATTTACAAATTAAGATAAAATGGAGGATAAAATGTTATAAACTGTGAAAACTCTTATTAATGTATCAAGTGTTCAAAGTGATCCCCATTTACTTGGCAGAAAACAAGACGGTTTACAAACTCATGTAAAACTATTAATTATTTCGGGTGATATACGTGTAATTTCATATCTAATTCTATTTTTCAAATCTTCTACGTTGTTTGGCTTCTCAATATAAACTTTACTTTTCAGGTACCCCCCATAGAAAATAGGCGCAGGGATTTAGGTCTGGTGACCTGGCCGGCCACTCTATTGGCCCTTTTCGTCCTATCCATCTTCCTGGGAACACTGTATCCAAGTAATTACGGACATCTCGAAAGAAATGTGGCGGTGCGCCTTCTTTCTGAACCCACAAATTATCTGTCGGTAGAGCAGGGTCTTGTTCGTCAGGGTATAGGGCAGCCAAAGCAGGGATAAGATCTTCTTGAAGAAAATTTAAATAGCGTTATCCTGTTAAGTTTTCTTCGAAAAAGTATGGCCCTATTACTTTATTTTCCATGATACCAGCCCAAACATTAATAGATTACGGTTGCCCAGTGTAGATTTGACACTGACCAGTACCGACAATTTTGCCGATTTACGACACCGTTTAAACAGAAAGTTGCTTCATCCAAAAACAAAACTCGTAACACAAACTGACGGTTATTATTGCAAATGTTCATCATTTGCTCGCAAAATTGGTTTATTCGATCAGTATCGTCCTCATATAATTCGTGCATTAGTCTAATTTTATAAAGGTGGTATTAATTTGCTTTTAAGATGCGTCTTACTGACGTTCCGGCTATATTATTATCAACTGAATTTTGTGTTGTTGCATTGTTTGGATTTTCTTCGATGGAGAGCAGAACGTTTAATTTTGTTTTTTCAGAAATTTTTGGACGACTTGATCTTGGCAAATCCCTAACATGACCTGAAGTTATGAATTTGTGCTCTATTCTACTAACTGTTGCCTGAGAAATAGGATGGTTTGAGTATTTGGCATTAAGCAGTTCACTTAGTTCTTTTTGCGTGCGCACTCGATCCCCGTACCCTAGCATCATCAAAATTTCTATTCGTTGAGTTTCCGTTAAATTAGCCATAATTTATTCTGATAAAAACTATTAATTTTCGAACTGACAGTGACATTCGAAAATGGAGATTCTTTACAAGTGGAACCATGGAAATAGAAACAGTTTTTATAACATTATTTTTATCCTCGATTTTACCTTAATTTGTAAATAGACGTACTTATTTGTTTTCTTGTTACTTAAATGTAAATATTTTGGAAACAGTTGAGTTTTGAGATAAGGTGTGTTATACGAAACTTGCTTGGAATTTCGCCTATATTTCATAAATGCAATAAAAAATATAGCATTCCATTTAAAAAAATGACCGATGACGTCATCTTTTTTTTGTTCCACCCTGTATAAAAAAATTTATGTGAAATAATGCGCAACTTAAAATAAAAATCGACGGGGCCAAGCGTTTTCTCAAAAAATCATGTCTCTAATTTTTATCGAATTTAGGCGGTAACTGTATATTAGTAACTTATGCCTGTATAAATTAATTATCAAAAAATTGACTCGAACAGAATTATGAAAATTAACTAAGCTTAGCGCTTTGCAGCTGACTTACCCGATTTATTGCAACGCATATTAACAAATATTTTCCAAATCAAAAGAAACATTAAAATAAACGAACCAGAGAAGACGCAGGCCTGTCTCCGCCTTCAGAAGACGGAGGCGAGCCGGCCTCGGAACCGGTTTATCCTGAAATAACAACAAACAGGGAGCCAGTCCCCTCAACATCGTCAGCCTCAGATCCTATCCAAAACTGATCGAAAATTCCACTCCAAAATTGTTAAAAAATCCACTTTACATGCCCTTAAACAACCTTTCCTTAGCGGGCAAGGGGAGGAGCACTGATCCCATTACAAATATTAACAAAGTCCCAGAAGCAGTGTTAAGGGACACAAAAAACTGGGCCACAAAATACAAACTATTTTGTGAAAAAAAAATCAACATCGTAATAGTGCAGAAAGACAGATTGGGATTAGCGCTCTTCCCCAAAACTCCAAAATGACCACCGCGAACTAACAGGACTTCTCAAGGAGGAGGGAATGGAATTCCATTCCTTCTTCCTTGAAGAGGACAGAAAGCTGAACGTGATACTGAGAGGACTTGACCAAAACTTTAAGCTAGAAGAGGTCGAGGAGGAGCTGAGAGCGATGGGGTTTGAGCCGGAGGAACTGGGTTGGTTTAAAACTGGCCCAGGCCGACGAAGACCCACAGCCCTCATCAGATTCCTCGTCCCTAAAGAGCAAGAGAATGTGTTTGAGATTGATAACATTTTAAACATTAGGGTCCGCGTTGAGCGCTTAAGGACTCAGACTATTGCAAACAGGAAGCAAATTGGGCAGTGTCATCGCTGCCAGGAATATGGTCACGTCCTGAGTAATTGCAACGCAAAGCCGCGTTGCCACAAATGCAAGGGCGAACATTTATACTCAGAACGTGTAAAAAACAGAGCAACCCCTCTTCTTCATGGCATTGCAACCGGGCGTACCCTCTCAGAGCAACCCCGGCAGAATGTTGCAATTGCGGCGGTGACCACCCGGCGAGTTATTGGCGCTGCCCAAAAAATCCTAATATAACAACCAAAAAAAAAGCTTCGCTGAGACCTTGACAACGACCGACACGGACTCTAATAACAGAATGGCGGAGCCAAAGTCATCTATACAAAGCATATAAAAAGCTCCGAAAGCCACTCTTTATATTACAAGAAATACAGAAAAATTAAAAAATGGATTACCAATGGTATATATACCAATGGTATATGTATTGAGGCTATAATCAAACATAGGGACAAACTAAAACGAAAACTATTAAAAAATAATTATAATGTAGAACTAGAAAATGAATATAAAAATTATAGAAACCATTTAAATAAAATTATATCAATTCAAAAAAGAAATTATTATAGAAATGAGATTAATAAAAATAAAGATAATATGAAGAAAATGTATGAAGTAATAAGAGATGCAACGAATCAAAAACAGACAGAAAAACTTCACATTAAAATAAAAAATGAAAATGGGGAAAACTTCCAAGATGAACATCAAATGGCTGACTTTTGTAATCAATATTACACAAATATTGGTATTCAGATGGCAGAAAAAATCCCACAACCTCACAACCCACATAGCCTGGAGAACCCTATTACACAATCTATATATTTGACACCTATTACTAAAAAATTCTAGAGCCACTTATTCACATAATAAATCAAATCTATAAGACTGGACATATACCTTCAAGCTTTAAATTAACAGTTGTCACTCCGATTCATAAATCAGGTCCCAAAAATGTTGTCAGTAATTACCGGCCGATAAGCTTAATAACTTGCTTCGCAAAAATATTTGAAAAAAGTCTGAAAGACAGATTATTGAGCTTCTTTGTCACTAATAACATTTTGGCTGAAAATCAATATGGGTTTTTACCAGGTTGTAGTACTTCCGATGCATTACACAAACTCACTTCAGCAGTCACTAATCATCTTAACCAGAGCAGAAAGTGCCTTGGTGTTTTCATAGATCTCGCTAAGGCATTTGATACTGTTCCACATAACAAACTGTTTGAAGTTTTGGAACATTATGGGGTAAGAGGAACTGCAATAACTCTAATGAAGAATTACTTAAAAAATAGACGACAAGTTGTTAAAATAAATAATACTTTAAGCAAAGAAGAGGTAATACAGATAGAAGTCCCGCAAGGCACAGTGTTAGGCCCGGTTCTGTTTATAATTTGCTTAAACTCTCTCCTTAAAACAAAACTTAATAATGGAGAAATTATTTCATAGGCAGACGACACAGCATTACTTTTTAATGGTAAAGACTGGGATCAAACAAAGCAGTATGCCATAGAAGGCCTTAATCAAGTAAAAAATTGGCTGGAAACATTTAAGCTAAGTCTAAATGTCACTAAAACCAACTACATTGCCTTTTCACTAACTGCAGCAAATAGACCCAATTTTTCTCAGTTTTCTATTGATAGATATAATCAGATCAAGGAAACAGCTCATACTAAGTATCTCGGGATATATGTGGATCAGAATCTTAAATGGCATGTACATGCAGATTATCTGGCAAATAAACTAAAAAAAATGATTTATAAATTTTATATACTTAGAACGTTTCTAAATATTAAGGAACTTATTATAATATATAAATCACTCACTGAGTCAATTTTAAGATATAGTATTTTAGTATGGGGAGGATTATATAACAATGCTTTATATAAATTAACTATTGTCCATAAATATATCTTGAAGACTATTTTTAACAAATCAAGGCTTTTCCCTACAAATCAACTTTTTACAGAACAAGCAACTAATATAAGGACATTATACATTACAGCAATATGTACATATATTCATTTTAAAACTCACATAAGAAACCATATAAATCATATCCATAATACAAGATCAAGGGCTAGAGGTGATTTATACATTCCTAGCAGTTTAAAAAATATAAATTTAAAAGTCTTTGTATACTTAGCACCAAAAATCTATAATCTTCTGCCTTGCACATTAAAAAAATTAAAAAATACATCAAAATTTAGCAAGGAATGCAATAAGTATGTTCATAACCATTACCAAGATTTTGCCACTGTTTTCTAATGTAGGATAGTTAGTTTTTATACTTGTATATAATATGTAATAACAAGTGTTATGCAATTGTTGAGAGACGTAGGTGTTTAGGACTAAAAGGACAAAAATATTTCATTTAAAACTAGGACAAAAAATATAAAATCGAGAGCAGGATTTATCACAATAGTTTTAAGGTTAGTTAAGCAAGTTTATTATAATTCGGAAAATAGAACCAACTTTTTTTTGAAACAGCGCACACAGGTGTGTTATGAACACCTAGGCGTTAATTTAAGATAGATACAGTGTAATAATATATATATATTTTTTTGTTCGTACATAATTTTTCTTTTTATAAAATTACTGTAAATAAATGTGGCAGGGAGTCAGGGTGTACTGATCCCTCCAAATAATAAATAATAAAGGATGGCAATACATCATCGCACATGAAACGTCCCGAGCTATCAATCAAAAACACAAATCTCCTAAATCTTTTAAGTTTGCCTGACGGGATCCTAGAAAAGAAAATCGACAACCTAATGGCAAAACTTGAGAAATTAAATTCCAACCCGGCGATCAAGCTATTGCTGGGAGTCGAGGTCTAGGTTCTCACAGTGTCCGTACGTTTCCTTCCTAACGTGTTCAAATCCCAATTCCCATCCTTACTAACCACATAAAAATAAACCTCATACAAAACCCAATCCAACCGCCAAAAACCAAAAACATCACCAAAAAGCACCGTAAAGGACCGGTTACGTTCACACCTCCGCCCGACCTTTTATCACTAGCCACAAGTTCCGCAATCTGAAGGGGCGTGGTCTGCTCCACAGGCTCGCGTCCAATAACATCACACCCAGACCTCATAAATACATGAAACCAAACCTATCCCGACCAGTAGGTTCCTATTCTCCGAGCAAGTCAAAAGTCCAAGCACCTAGATGCGACCCAGAATTATAAAAAGATGGCGCCTAATCTCGACGAAAGGATCAATCAAAAGACCGGCAAGAGCCATTCGTTGCTAGAATGGAATAATCAGTGCAAAGAACGAACAAATATTTTCGTGGCATCTTGCAAAACTCAGTAGATAGAGGAGTGTCGCTCAACCTTTAGTCTTGGTAACAGACTGTGATACATCGACCCGAGCTTTAATTGATGATAATAAAGTGTCTTTTTTATATATAGGGATACAGAGCTACAATCTTGTGCAGAACAATGTTTTCTATATATTCTATAAAAGCTTCTAACAAATGTAAAATATTACTATGATCTAACTCTGCAAACATATCCCTGCTTTTATTAAATATTAAGTGTGACCCTATGGTTTAAGTATGAAAGTTTGTGTTTTTAGATAGTGCAGGATGTTCTGACATTGTTTTTATTACTGAACACTGGCTTAAGTTAGATGACTGTTTTCAACTAAATGACTATAAACGGATAGCCATGTAATGCAGGGAAAATTTTATTAATGGTGGGTCACTTATCCGGATTAAGGAGTCATCGAATTTCAATAACCAATTTGAAGCAGCCAATAAAATCAACAACTTCTGCCTCAGCAGAGGAATTTCGCTCAAGCCTTTCATCCTCAACAAAAATTATAACTGACTTTAACATTAACTTTCTTGATAAATCCTCTTTCTCACTGCTTTCAAATTTATTTGATACCTATGGTTTATGTATGCATATTAAAGAACATCAGACTCGTAGCAAGGCCCCTTAGTGATTATTTACGTTCTAATTACGAAAATGTGGTATGTTCGGTGATTAATGCAGGATTGTCTGATCACGAGGCTCACGATGGACGATTAAATCCATACATTACGTAAGTGGCATAATTAATCACCCAAAAAATTTAGCTCGAGTCTACATGCGTACTCCTGGTAGAATTTTT
Source organism: Anthonomus grandis grandis (assembly GCF_022605725.1). Lineage (NCBI taxonomy): Eukaryota > Metazoa > Arthropoda > Insecta > Coleoptera > Curculionidae > Anthonomus > Anthonomus grandis. Next base: position 7,490,426 of record NC_065547.1, read on the forward strand.
AGGACAGCTAACTTCAATAGGTTTAATCAGTTATGCTGAGCTGCAAATTGGAAAAAGTTACATCTGACTTCGGTCCCAATTGCCAGTTTTTAAGACTTAATGTGTGAAAATATCATTAAAGCTGTAGTATAACAAACCCAGGTTCGTCCTTAAAGAATGAAAGATGAGATAAGTCTTTTTTTAATAAACAAGAAAAAGTCGAACGAGAAAAAAATAAATAAATAAGAAACCAATACTCTCCCTACGTTGTGTTTTGTAACAGAATCACTCTCTCTTTTACTTACCTCGGATGCGCTTGACAAGACAAAACTAGGGAAACTTGGGGGAATTATTAGGATAGTATTAAAGAAAATGCAGTCTTGATAATACACCTACTTAGTTTATTTATGTCGAAAAATAATGCCGTACTCAGCCTGGAGGGGAAAGAGCACGGCAGAGAAACCCTCGATCTCAATTCCCTAAAAATCGAATCATGCTGAGTAATAAGTTCTTGCTTCGGTTACAACAAAAAAAATAAAGATAATTTATTTACTGTTCCGTTCTAATTCCTCATACATACTATCCATTTAAAACTGAAGAGAGTTGGGTTAGTTATCCAGCCATCACTAGAAGGTACTGAGGTCCCATACGGGAGGCTACCCAGCTATGAGTTGAATAGTTGAGTCAATATTCTAGGTATTATCACAGATAAACGGACAAATTCGCGAAACCTATATTTTTTTATCTGTGGTATGATTTACGTCTGAATATTCACCCAGTCAGGGTCGAAATGTTAGTTAGATTCAACAAGGCTCTAGCTTACTTTTGAAACACACAAATAATTTAAAAAAAACTAATTTCAAAAATATACCTAAAATTCAGTAAATAAATTATCTCAGATGATCACTTTAAATATTAATTTTCTCTTCAGCACAAAACAATTTTAGATAAATACGTGCATAAGTTATTTCCTCCTATTCACGCAAAATATTAAATTTATAAACATTAATAAAAATATATTTAAACATTGCCAATAAAAAAAAAACAAACAAACTAATAAGTTTTAAATTTACTAACCTGTAGAAAATCTCAAAAAAAAAAAACCACTTCAACACAAATTAAATACGATTCAATAATTTTTTAAAGTAGTACCCTCGACGGCTGAGTTTTACTTTCTGCCGTTCCCTAGTCGCGCGACCGAAAAACATCTCCGGAAAGCAACGCCCAGAAATGCTAACACAAACAACCCTCGGCGCATGAATAGGGCTGTTGTTATGCAATAAAAAAAAAATTAAAAAGATTTTTCAGACGACGCGACATGCTGAATCCCAAATCCAAACGAATAAAAAAATACTACGCCTGTAATTTAAAAATAGGTGGTTTTCTTCAAAGCCTTTCCCATACAATTAATTAAAACAAAAGTGAAAAAAAGAAAAGCTCTGGATTAAAACAGGCTCCTCCGCTCATTGAATTATGTTAAAAACTTCTCTAATCATCAGATTTAAAACCGATAACCTTTCAATTACAATGTAAAAATATAAGGTGAGGGTTCTTACAGATTATTTTTTTACCTGAATTAGTTTATAAGGTAACTCATTAATAATAAACATGCGCATCCTTCCGTGCTAGTGTAGTCAAAATTTATAATCTACAATCATAATATAATAGTATCAAGCGGTAATGAATTTTGTTATAACTATTAATGTTTAGATCTTGGAAAATTCTAAGTTAGGTGTGCTATTTTTTTATATTTGCTCTTTCATTTTGTATTTGTGTATTTCCTGTTTTGTAAATAGGTCTGTTTGACCTATAAAGCCTGTATTGTAAAATAAAGAAATAAACTTCAAACCCTTAAAAATTTCATGCTCCTTACAAGCCAGTCTTAAGTAAACCATTATAACACTACAAAAGAGTTGTTCTATATTTGATGTACTTACTGTAGGTACATGTGAACTGTCAACAGTAAAACTTTAAACAAGTCAATTTATTTCACTTTTATCTGTTAAACAAGTGCCGTTTGTTGCATTTTTTAAAAATGAACCGTCCTTGCGCTTGGTATATACGTAGCATATTTCATACATATGCCCCTTTTGTTTAGATAATTAAAAATGGCATAGGTAATGACGTCGAGTCGGCCTCTTTAACATAATGGTGCGCTCTATGCTTGGCTGAGCTTTCCATAGTATTTGGCCTGGCGTAACTTTAAATAGCCACCGACCGTCTTAGTAGCGCGTTAACCACTGAACGAACGTTACGGACGCGGGAATACTGTTTTTTCTTTTTAAATTCGCGCTTCTTTTCTGTTTTTTTTTCTTAATAGTTGTGAAGTATCCTGTGTGGTAGCATGGATCGGGTGTGGATTTTTGTATTCATTGGATTTGTTGCCGTGGTGCTGTCTTCTGGTGAGAATTTTAATTTAAACATATAAAAAAAACAAAAAGTTTAAATTTACATTAAAGGAACCAAACAATTGGGTCTTTTAGAATTCCCTGTGAGTTATCTGTTAAGATTTTCGATAAAAATATACATAATTTACATACATAGACATAATTTAATGCATCAGAATTGTCAATTAAATAATGAGTTTAAAATTTGTCTGCATTTCAAGTTCTGTAATGATAAATATCTCCAAACCTAACAAAGCTTGTGGATTTAAAAAAAAAATTCTTTATTCTTTCTTTACGAGATCAACCCCATTACAAAACAAAGAAATTCAAATACAAAATAATATTTTAAGCTAAGACCCAATTTAAGACTCCATAACAAAAATAAAACAGTCAATATGATATGTTGCCACATTCCAACAAGCAATATAAACTATTAAAACAATAACAAATAACAATCCATATTAGCCCAATATTTGAATAAAATTAACAATAAATAAAAATATATCAAATTATCTATTATCAATTAAGATCCTACATTAATCAATAGCAGGTCACTAATCCACATTATAACAACCGGGTTATGGAAATAACAAAAAAATAGTAATAATAATAGAAATAATTACCTGATGACACTAATAGATCTTTGAACACTGAAATTATATTAAACTTTTAATTTGCTTGTTAAAACTAGGCAAGGTAATGCCCAATATTTCCACTTCATTAGAATTAATAAATTTAAGTGTCCATTCAATAGGGGAGTGGGATGCAATGCTATGAAATGGTAGTGAAAATAATCTATTATGCCTAAAATTCCTAGATGGTATATTGAAAGATATTGCATCAAGAAATTCAGGATAGTTTAGCTGACCATTCACAAATTTATACAAGACCACCAAATCAGCGTAAACTCTTCTTTGCCTCAGCGTTGATAAGTCCAACAACCTCCGAGTATCATCATAAATGTGATCGTTGGGAATCCTCATACCAAGCTTATATCGAATAAATTTATTTTGGACCCTTTCTAGGTCAGTACAACAATTTGTGTAAAAAGGGGACCATATCGTTGATGCATATTCCAACTGTGACACAACAGGAGACATATATAGTGGTGGCCAAAAGTATGGAAACTTTTTTAATTTGTATTTTTTTTTAAGAAACCAGGAACTATAATAAAGTACTTAACTTAACATATTAATTTGAAATTAAACGTATTATAAAAAGAAAATTAAATAAAATTAATATTTTCTTGGCCAAAAGTTTGGAAACTGAAGAAAGTTATTACTAGATGCCATTTTCAGATTCTTGGAGAATGTGTATCTATCTATGAACTCCAAGGAGGCTGCAGCAGCGGTGTTCTGTGATCTGTCCAAGGCCTTTGATTGTGTGGATCATGGAATACTGCTGTCAAAGCTTGATTTTTATGGATTTAGGGGAGTGGCTTTGGGGTGGTTGAAGTCATACCTGTCTGGCCGCACACAGAGGGTGGTTGCATCTGGATTTTCGTCAGGGATAGCACATCTTAAATGTGGTGTACCTCAAGGGTCAGTGTTGGGTCCTATTTTGTTTTTATTATACGTTAATGACTTGAGCTCTCTATCACTGCATGGACTAATGGTTCAGTTTGCCGATGATACTACAATTCTGTGGCATAACAAAGATCAAAAAGTAGTCAGATCTCTCATAGTAGAGGACCTTCACAAAATTAAAGAGTGGTGCATCTGCAATCAGCTTGTATTCAATGTTGATAAGACTTTTGTTCTGGGCTTTAAGTGTAATGTAGAGGGTTTTTTGTTTGATGAGCAGAGCCCACTACATGGTAGGGATTATTGTCGATTTCTCGGCCTCTTCATTGATGAGAGTTTAAGGTTTGACAACCACGTTTTGGGCCTCGCTGCTAAACTTTCTTCTGGTTGTTTTGCAGTCAGGGTTGCCAGGCATGAGTTGGGGGGGTTGTTTGCTCGTTCAGTTTATTTCGCCTTAATAGACTCTCATATCCGTTATGGGTTGCCATTTCGGGGATTGTGCTCCAAGGGACTCCTTAACATAATTTTTACTATTCAGAAAAAAGCATTAAGGTATCTGTGTGGTGTTGGTCTGAGAGTCTCTTGTAAACCTCTTTTTGTAGCTGAAAGAATTTTAACAGTTTTCTCACTCTTTATATTGGAAACTGCAACACTTACATAAGTCCGTAAGTCCACCATCCTGTACCAGTCATAATACTCGTCAAGTGGGCAACTTATCTCTTCCAATCCCCACCTCCTCACTTACGAGAAACTCTCTTATATTTATTAGTCGTAAAATATTTAATCATGTTCCTTTTTCGATTAGGACTATTACAGACCTTAAAAAGTTTAGGAGAGAACTAAAGAAATTAATCTTACCAAAGGCTTACTACAGCATTGAAGAGTATTTTAACAATTCATTTTAATATTTAAAATTATTTGGTTTTGTCTTTGTTTATATAAAATATGCTTCTATGTACAATCAAAATCGATTCTGTATTCTGTTTTTGTCCTGTATAACCAATAAATACTTGTATTATAAATTCTAGGATTAGGAAGCTTTTAGCATAAGTTTGTAAACTTGGCAAATAAAGTATATTTTGACTTTGACTTGACTTTGACTATATAAATTACATCTAAATCAAAATCTGCTAATATTTTGTGGCATATCCCTCCGAATTTATTACTTCTCTACATCTTCGTGGCATAGAATCGACAAGTCTTGCACAGTCTTCACTGAAAATGGCAGCCCATTAAATTTTAATGAAAATATAATGGTGTATGGGAATTTAAATGAAACGAAAGTATATTTTAATACATCTGTATTCAACACGTTTCTGCTTAAGACTAAAATTACAAACTCACACCAAAAGCCTTTTTGCTTCATTTCAAAATGTCAAATAAATCAAATATGTTTGTTTGTATAACTGAACCATTTTCTTGACAACCTAAAAAAAAGGTCTTTTAGAGTACTTGAGTTTATTGCCACTTTTGCCTTTCTATTACTTTCTATGAGCCCTATGTCTAATTTATGTTTGCCGGTTTTTGTTTTCCTTTCGGAACCTGGTTTATTGGTTTTTGTATTAATATAAAAGAATATTAATTCTAACACAGCCCACTCAGTTTGCAGTATTTCCCACAGTTGAGCCTTGTTTGAAATCGAATGGTTTCGAATCTTCCTGTCCAAATGATCCCATAAATTCTCTATGGGATTCAGATCTGGGGACTGTGAAGGCCAATTCATTAAAGCAATGCTCTGTTGATTTAACCAGTTTTTCACAAATTGGGACTTGTGTTTAGGGTCGTTGTCTTGCTAAAACAACCATCTCAATGGCATTTCCTCCTCAGCGTAAGGCAACATGTTGTTCTCCAATATGTCTTTGTATAGAAAACGATCCATTATTCCATCAATTTTAACCAGGGGGCCAACACCTGATCGGGAGAAACAACCCCACACCATTACGCTTCCACCACCATGTTTTACCGTAGGCATTTGGTATTTGTGGCCGTATACCTTGTGCCTTTTGGTCCCCGGACATAACGTCTCCCGTTACTCCCAAATAATTGAAACTTACTTTCGTCACTAAGCAATACAGTATTCCAATTTTGGTGAGACCAGGTAAGATGATCTCGTGCAAATTTCAAGCGATCCTTTCTATTTTTCTTTGATATTAGTGGTTTCTTTACAGCAACTCTTCCAAAAAGCCCCACTTCATTTAGCCTTCTTCTCACCGTGCGAGCAGACACAGAAATCCCCATTTCACTCATTTCTCCAGAAATATCTATAGAAATTTTCTTTGGGTCGTTCATCGATATTCTTTTCATTACCTTTCTTAAGGTTTCTCGACATAACTCTCTATAAAGTATTAAAAAAAATGTGCGGATAATCTGTTTTTTGTTTTTTTTATATGTATATATTAATGATCCTTCACAGTGCAGGAGCTACCTCATAGGCCGAAATATAATGTACTGCAGCATAATAAAAGGTCTTTAGTGTGTCAGCATCTACAAAATCTCTAAGTTGAAAAATGACATAGGTACTATGAGCTTGTTTGCCAAATAATTAGTCTACCTGCTCATTGCAGGACAAATGCTTATCCAATGATAATGCCGAAACTCTTAGACGAGTCTTGTTGAATATGTAATTGAGGAATAAGCTTCTATCCTGGACAATACGAACAGGTGTGAAAAGGATAAAACCAGTCTCTGAACTGTTAGGACAAAGTCCATTTTGTTGACATCAATAAGAAATATCCGCTATGTATCTGCTAGCTCTCATATGAACAAAGTGATGGTCATTGAGATAATTGGTAGTCCTATGGTTTGAACCTTTGGTGTGAAGCTCAAATTACGAGACAATTTTACCACTAACCAAAACTCTTAAGAGAAAAGTTTTAAATTATTGCTATATGAATTTTTAAACATTGCTATATGAATTTATTTGTAAATTCATATAGCACACATTCATGATCATGTATTGATGTACTCTTTCCATTACAGTTTATTTAGTTGACATTTAATTTTAAAAAAAAGAAGGAGGTGGTATCCTTAAAGTTTCTGATCGTAGACTAATTTTGATCTAACTTGTCTATTTTTTTTATGCAAACAAAAAAACAATTAAAAATTAACAAAATTGCTTATTTTCCATATAAAACTAACAAAGAAAAGTACTAAGACCCGGGTGTCTTCCTTGAGAAAACATATTACATGTTTCATGTTTCTAAATCAATTAAAATCATCTTCTAAGAACATTCTTTTGTGCATCAAATACATTCCTAAAATATTCTGAGAGCAAATTAGCAATAGAGAATAGAGGACTGTAGACTAATATGACAAAAAATTGAGATAAATTACAGTCATTCGTTTTTCAATTTATGATTTATTAATGATTTCGCGATTTGATGGAGGGTTTTTGAATGTAAATCGTTAAGACATATAATTCAATATATATACTCGTTGAGTTGAACTAACGACAACGTGTTTGCACTTAAATTCATCCTTAGTAATCTCTGCGTTGTGGTGTAAAAATATTTTAAGCGGTTTCTATGTTGTGTCCAATTATATCTGCTAGTGAATAAGAATCTTCATCCTTGGATTTTGGTTGACAAAATTGCTTCTAACTAAGAAAGTTTTTGAGGCACAAGAATCATCCTCATACAGAATTGTTGGGAAAGAAATTCTCTTTGTTTGGCTTTTTGTGAAATTTACATTTTACTTGAAAATAATACTTTTTGTGATATCCAAACTATTTAAAGTTTTAATAAGTACTGTGACGATCAGCATCTATAGAACTCTTGTTTTTGAGGTCCATGGTATACTTTAATATAATACTGTCTAAATATTTGTATGGTAAACCCTGCATAAACATGCGATGAATAATTCAGGAAATACCATGAAAACCCTTCCGTCCCCACTTTAATTTTCTATACTAAAATCCATATTCATCCAGTGCAATTTTAACCTTATCACGTATGTTTTAACATAAGGCAACGTACAAAAAATTATATCCGTTTTACCCCTTGCCCCCCTCCCTCCCCCTTTAACGGTTCAGTGATTTACCGGCCCATGGAACCATCTGTTGCGCCGCTAAAGCGTGGCGGTGGAACCTGAACCTGAACCAAAACACCCCATTTGGTCTGACAAAACACGTGGGTGACCAGTTAATATAAGACTTATGTATGTGTGTGTAAAAATTATTGTACTAATATTAAATTTATTTCCTTTGGAACCTTAAGCACTTTTAATAGGGAATATTTTTCTAAAGATCAAGCTTTTGAAATTATAAGAATATTCTTATTAGACTTTACACTTTTTTTGTAGCAGCCTTATTTTTTGAGATATCTCCAAAAGTTGAACCCAAAAGTCTCTTCTCTAATTGTCTCTTAACATAATTGGCTGTAACTTTTTTTCTATTGCAGCTAGGAAGATGATTTAACCATTGTTCGATGGGATACAGTTGAGGGTATTTTGTGCCCATAAACTTTTTTTGAGAAATTATTAGTTTTTGCGATACAGCCAAAAGTTGGGCCCGATTGTCCCTCAACATAATTGGCAGTAACTTTATTTCTATTGCAATTAGGAAGATGATTTGACTATTGTTCGGTGGGATAAAGTGTTGGGCATTTTGTGTCTCTACACTTTTTTCAAGAAATTTGTTAGTTTTTGAGATATCCTGGAAAGTTGGTCCCGACAGTCTATTTTCTGATTGTCTCTTAACATAATTGGGAGGAACTTTTTTTCTATTGCAACTAGGAAGATGATTTAACCATTGTTCGGTGGCATAAACTTGAGGGCAGTTTGTATCCTTACACTTTTTTTGAGAAATTATTAGATTTTAAGATACATCCAAAAGTTGGTCCCGACACTCTGCTCTCCGACTGTCTTTTAACAAAATTGCCAGGAACTTGAATAATTTGAATCTATGTACTGGTTAGTGTGTCACAGCCAAAATGACGTTTTAAGGATACATCAAAATGATGAGATAGAGAGAGATCATGAGTAGTTAAAAGATGTCCCTGGAGGGACCTTAACTGAATCACTTCATCATCTTCCAGGCAATTGACGTCACTGTAGAGGGTCATTTTTCTAAGTGCAAAATGTGTGGATTGAAATAAGCACGAAAAATTTCTTTCATGCACTTGGCATTATTAAAAAATAAGAAGAAGGAAACTCAACTGCCTGTAAAAAACTTATTAATTTCTTCCAGGGAGTTAAATTGAATCAAGAAGAAGAATGTTGAGCTCTACTACCTGAAAAAGAAAAGATTTAGAATTTCTTAAAACGATCGGTAAATTGATTTTATAGTTCAACATTCGAAATGACGAGAATGAAGGATACTTAGCAATTATTGTACTGGCAGTTTTGCAATTCCTTCAATGGGCATATATCGTTGTAATGAAAAATGTATGGATTCAAGATTGCATAGGTTTGAAACAGTTAAGTTTTAATATAATGTATTCATGTTTTTTCGGACATAACATTGTCATAATACAGTGAAATCTCCCATTAGCGGACATTGACGGTACCAAGTTTATTGTCCGCTAATAGGAAGTGTCCGCTAATAAGAAAACCCAAATATGTAAATGTATGTACATAATTTTTATTAACTAACATATGTTTTATTAGTAACATAATTTTTATTAACTAACATGTATTGATGAAAATTACAAGTATAAACAAACATAGGTACATTGCTACCTTAAATACCAGAAAAAGAAAACTGAAATTTAAAATCCTTAAAAATTTGTTGCAAATATTAGATCTTATACCTTAAAAAAGTCAGATATTTTTGCCTGCTTCTTCTTTTTCATTTTTTCCTGAAAAGGCAGGTTTGAAAATGCGATTCGATATTTTTAAGGTGTTCAAAAGCGACAAAATCATTTTTTGTAAATTTTTTTAGATCATCAACACATTTTAATGCTTCGGCATCAGAATTCACAGTACTCAAAGCTTCTTCCCTTTCTTCCTCTTCTTCCTTTTCTTCACTATCACTTTCCAGCAAAATTGTATTTTGTACCTCATCAGCAATGGTTTCTAGACCTCCTTCAAATGTTTCCTCCGTATGAAGTTCTTGGTCCAATATAATAAAGTCATTATCTAATGCCTTAGAAATTTGGCCAACTTCCTGACAGTTTTTCCAGAATTCCGCTAAAGTTGCCAAAGGTAAGTCATCTTCTGGATCGTAGTCTTCTGCTCGAGTATCTCCTTGAGGTGATTTTTGGAAACCAGCTTTGACAAAACAATTTTGTATAGTGCGCGGGGTAACCTTATTCCAGGCGTTCTTAATAAAATACTGCAATAATAATGCCTCCAAAATGTTAATCGATTTTGATAAATCTGAAGCAGACGATACATCATCCATTTTTGATAGGATGTGCTTTAAAATCTGGCTTCTATAAAATAATTTAAAATTTTGTATTATACCTTGGTCCATGGGCTGACATACAGAAGTTGTGTTGGGAGGTAAAAAAAGTATTTTAATATTTTTAAGGTTAAGTTCTCTTGGGTGTGAACCGGCATTATCAAGAAAAGGTAAAATTTTTCGTTTTTGATAACCCATTTTTATTCTTATATCGATATCCAAAAGCCAGTCTGTCATGATAATTCTTGTCATCCAAGCTTGTGGTAATAACCAAGTGGTAAATTTTTTGAGGCTCGTGGGCGCGCAGCTTTTCTAATAACCAAAAGCTTTTCTTTGTCACCAGCCATATTGGCGCAAAATAGTATTGTTAATCGTTCTTTTGACATTTTGCCCCCTGTGCACTTCTCAACTTTAAACATTAAATTTTTATTTAGTGGCAAAGCTCTAAAAAATAAACCGCTCTCATCTGCGTTATAGATGTTCTCTGGCCTATATCCTAGCAACATTCCTGGTAGCCTCTCTAAGAACTGATTCACATCTTCTTGGTTTACATGTGCCGACTCCCCTAAGATGCACTTAAAGCTTATATTATGCCTTCTTCTCCACTTATTCAGCCAACCATCAGATGAGCTGAAATTGCGATGCCCCAATTCAATTGCTACTTCTTTCGCCTTCGTTTTTATTAGGGGCCCTGAGATGGGAATTTTTTGATTTCTTGCGCGGGCAAACCACTCAAAACAAACTCGGTCTATTTGGGCAGCTTCACCTTTCAATTTTGCTGATCTCCGATTTAAATTTTCTCCCGATTGCCATTGTCTTCGAATAATTTCTTTATTTTTTACAATCTCCGCCGCTTGACTTTTACTTATATTAAACCTAGAATAATATGTACATTGTGATCACAAAATACAAAAATTAAAATCCTACACCCATACCTTTCTCCCAGTTTACGGACATTTAAACTTTCCTGTTCTGCAATATTTACAACCTCCATTTTTTGCCTCAGCGTTAAAAAGTTTCTAACGGGCGCCATGTCACCTGCTTCAATTACAAGACGGTACTAAAACAATACATACGTGGATACTAAAGTGGCGTGATTTTTTTCCTGGAGTAACGTAACGGTTATTTTTGTCCGCTTTTAGAGATCCGTGTCCGTTGTTGGGGAATTTTGCGCGTTTTGGGGTTGAAAATTTTTGTCCTTGTCTGTCCGACAGAGCGTCCGCTAATGAGAATTTATTGCATAGGAAATTGTTCTTTAAAATCTCGTGACAAAAAATACTGTCCATTAATAGGACATGTCCAGTATTGAGAGCTGTCCGCTAAGAGGAATTTCACTGTATACTGATATAGTATTTCAACACAAACAGATTATAATCGGCTATAATCACACAGTTCTTAATTCATGAATGAACAAGTTTTCGTCGCGAAAACTACATTGTACTACACTATACAGATGCGCACATGTGTGGGTTTCCAGGTTTTTCTTTTTTCGGAAAATGGCTAGTTTTCCAGTCCAGAAAGATCTATTTAAATTTTGGTGTTTGTTCCTGAATTTTTTTTCCAAAATCCTTAGCGCGTTGAATTTATTTAGGGGGATAATGATGATTTTTTAATCGGTGATACGAGGGTGTTTCAGGATCTTTAGACTCCTTTCACTAAAGCGCGTCAAATATACTGGAAAAGAGAGTTTGAGCTTTGAAATGACAACTTGACATGAGGCTAAGGAACCGTTCAGTTCTCCGTCCGACCTAAGGGGTTATAATCAAAATCGCTAGGTGGCGTCACATTAACTGAGAAGATCTGAAGACATGGAAAATTATTCTAAAAGTGTGGAACAATGTCAATGAAAAAAGTTGAAATAATTTCTCATTTTATTCCAGGCATTTCGAATATATTTTTTATTTCTTCCTAGGTTCACATGTTCTTCCAGAAGTAATATTTTTAATTCCAGATTTGTGAAATAATTTTGTTAGTCAAGAAAATTGGAATGAAATGAAAAATAATAAATTTGTAATTTTTTCTAGGCATTTGGAATCGGTTAATTCCAAAATAATTTCCACTTTCTGGTGTAATTTGGCGTAATTTTTTCCAGGCATTTAAGGCAATGTTATGCGTATTCCAGGAAGTTAAAATAATTTCAACATTTATTGCAGGCATTTGGAATGTTTCTTGTTGTTCCGGGAACAACTTTTTAACTTCCAGATTTGTGAAATATTTTTTTTATGTTATTTTAGGCTTGAGAAGTGATCCCAAAAGCTTGAAAGAGATGCAAAATAACGTGAAATTATGTGAAAAATTATTTGAAATGTCTGGAATAACTTCAAAAGGTTGAAATAACTTCTCGGTTTTTTCACTCAAATAACAAACAGCAGTAAAAGTGGAGACTTATTTGGTTTTTTATTTGGTTTTATTGATACGACTGTATTTCAATTTTTAATATGACAAATTGCGGCTCAAATAATTTCACGTGCATTTGAAATGTCAACACCAAATCGACTGGAACAAAAAATTTCGAAATGTATACAAACAATATATACTGAGAAAAACTTGCCTCAAAACTTGAGTCGAAATTTGAATCACCCATTTAGGTTGAACAATGTAGAATTGCCAATTTTCATGTCAGGATGGTCGCATTTGAATATTTTCTGTTTCATTAATACTGCAACCTAAGAATCGTAAAAAAAAGAAAAAGAATACTGAGCTCACTATCTGCAAAAGAAAAAATATTTTTTTCTTCCAGGCAATTCAATTTATTGAAGAAGAAAAGGAGAACCTGTTTTGAGGGAGTTGTACTCACCCCACTGCCTGTAAAAAACAATAATTTGATTTTTTACAGCAGAACGTTTCTGTTTCTGGAAAGGAAAATATATTTATTTAATATTGACAGTACAGGGTCGACACTCTTATTCTTGGAAATATTTAAAAATATTTCTTCCAGGTAGGAATTTTTTTCTCTCTAATTTCTTCATCTCAATACAAAGGATTGCGAAAAATGTAGTCCTTTAAAGAGAGGTTTGAAAAGCCAAAAATAAAATAAGCGTTTTTCTTATTAACATTTGTGACACGTACCCTTAAAATCCGGCTCAAAGGACCAACAATTATGAATTTTTCAACATGGAGACCTAAATGATGATTTTCAACAAATTTTCTGAAAAAGTTTCTTTTTTAATGATTTTTGAGTGAGAGACTCGAAGAGTCAAAAATCAGTGATTTTCTTTTAAAACTATTTGTTATTTGCTCTTAGAGTCCGACTCAAAGGACCAAGAAATTTACATTTTTTTGCTTATTTTCAAGCATTAGGATCCACACATTTTAGAAAATGTATTTTTTCTTAAAATTTCCGAACAACACTAAAATTTAAACACATCTTTCTGGACATTCGAAAACTAGGCATTTTCCGAAAAAAGAAAAACCTGGAAACCCACACATGTGGAAAAACGATATATTACATTTTTCATTACTATAATATTTCATGTTAAATATATGTCCATTGCAGGAACTGCGAAAATGCCAATACAATAGTCATTCATTCTGGTTATTTCGAATGTTCAACTGTCAAAATCATTTTACCGTTCGTTTTAATAAGTTCTTGATCTATTCTTTTGCAGGTAGTAAAGCTCAAGATTCTTCTTTTTGATTCAATTTAACTACCTGAAACAAATTAATATTTTTTTACAGGCAGTTGACTACATTATTTTCTTCTTATTCTTTAACAATGTCAAATGCATAAAAAAATTTTTTACACTTATTTCAATCCACACATCTTGCACTTAAACAATTGACCCTCTACAGTGACGTCAATTACCTGGAAGATGATGAAGAGATTCAGTTAAGTTTCCTTCAGAGACAATCTCTATCTCATCATTTTGACGTATTCTTAAAACGTCATTTTGGCTGTGACACACTAACACGGACCAGTACATAAATTCAAATGATTCAAATTACTGGCAATTTTGTTAAAAGACAGTCGGAGAGCAGAGTGTCGGGACCAACTTTCCACGATGTCAGAAAAACTAACAAATTTCTCAAGAAAAGGGTAAAGAGACAAAATGCCCTCCACTTTATCCCAACGAACAATGTTTATTGTTCAATGAAATTTGAACAATGTCATCTTCCTAGCTGTAACATAAAAAAAGTTACTACCAAATTTGTTAGGAGACATTCAGAGAAGAGACTATCGGGCGCAACTTTTGGGTGTATCGCAAAAACTAATAATTTCTCAAGAAAAGCGTAAGGACACCAAATAGCCTCCACTTTTTCCCACCAAACAACGGTTTCACTATCTTCCTAGTTGCAATAGAAAAAAAAATTACCGCCAGTTTTGTTAAGAGACAATCAGCGAAGATCCTGTCGGGACCAACTTTTCTAGATATCTCGAAAACTAACCAATTTTTCAAAAAAAGTGTAAAGCCACAAAATGCCCTCAATTTTATCCCACCGAACAATGGTTAAATTATCTTCCTAGTTGCAATAGAAAAAAAGTTAGCGCCAATTTTGTTAGGAGACAATCATAGACGAGACTATCGGGCCCAACTTTTGAGTGTATATCAAAAACTGACAATTTCTCAAAAATGGTGTAAGGAAACAAAATGCCTTCAACTTTATCCCACCGAAAAATCTTTAAATCATCTTCCTTGTTGCAATAGAAAAAATGTTACTGCCAATTATCTTAAGAGACAATCAGAGAAGAGACTGTCGGAATCAACTTTCCGGGATATGTGAAAAACTAACAAGTTTCTCAAAAAAAAGCGTAGAACCACAAAATTAACTTTATCCCACCGAACAATGGTTAAATCATCTTCCTAGTTGTTTTTTTCTTATAAACATTTCTGACCCGTACTCTTAAAATCCGGCTCAAAGGACCAACAATTTTTAAACATGGAGACCTAAATGATGATTTTTAACAAATTTTTTTAAAAGATTTTTGAGTGAGAGGCTCGAAGAGTCAAAAATCGGTGATGTTCTTTGAACACTATTTGTTATTTGCTCTTAGAGTCCGGCTCAAAGGACCAAGAAATTTTCATTTTTTTGCTCATTTTCAAGCATTACGATCCACAAATTTTAGGAAAATTATAATTTTTCTGATTAATTTAAGTGAGACCAACAACAACTTCCTTTATTTCAAACATTTTCGTCATTGACACTGTTAAAATCCAGCTCAAAGGACCAAACACGTTCTAAACTTATTCTTAAACAAGCGCAAATAAGAGGGCTTATTCCGAATTCTTGACGATGAAAATACTAACACAACTAACACACATCTAAATAAAAGCCTAATCCACACCTCGATTTGAATAAATGTCCTTTATTCAATTATGCAACACAATGATGACACTTTAGGACAAATTTAAGTAATACAATTAAACTAAACCGGCTTCACTCGCTTGATTTTCTATATTGAGGCGGATTATTAATCATTTCCAGGCCGAAAATAACCACCCAGAAATACCCTGCTGGCATCATAATATATTTCTGGACCCGATTTTATGGGTTAAAGTTAAAACATAAACGTCAAGGTTGAATAGCGTATAATAATAATAATAATACTATTGATAGTCAGTGTTATAGTTTAAGGTTTGTTTTTTTCGCTATTAATAAGCGAATTTAACAGCGTAGTTCCTCAGGTAGATTAACAAAGTCAATGTCAGATATTAGGGGGAAGGCATATGCCACCATATATCCGGTCGTGATTGGTTAATTTCCGGCACGCACTTGTTCAACGTCTTTTACAGTGATAATATGACTGGATGATGATATATGGGTTTTTTTAATTAAATTATTCAAGTGAAAGCTTGCCTGTAATTGATAATAAATAATTCCAGGAGTTCGGGTTTTGACCCTCTGCTCTCAATAATAAATCAATTTATTCTCGTTTACCCAGAAAAAGAAACGTTGCAGTAGTTTCTAGCCAACGTACTGGTAGTTGCGCTCAAGTTTGTTAAAATTATTGATTATTATCAAATATATTTTTAAATTAAGCAAAAATTCATAAAATTTTGTGGTCCCTTGAACTTCACTTTTCATTTCTATCGTTAAATAGTGATTCGAGTATTTTAGTTTTCATTAAAATGAATTAACTTTGGCTCAATTCACTTTGAATGATTAAATTATTCATTTTACATTAAGTTGAGTTCTGATGTCCAATAATCATAAATTGATTCCTTGAAATAAGATCCTTTTGTAAAATTTAGAAATTTTAAAATTCAATTGTTGCAAAGTGAACATAAGATTAAATGGTTTAGAGTCCTTAAAGTTTATTTTGACTCTTGACCAAGTTGAATAGTCCACTCTGAATTAAGTTAAGTTAAGTAACTCTGAATCACTTTCAAGGTTTCACTCTTTCATTAAAAATTAATTACAATGAAATAACCTTGAATTACAAAACATTTTTTTATGGTGTTTTTGGAAAAATAGTAACCATTTGCTAAGTTTAATCACTTTGCATTTTTATCACTTAAAAGTGCTTCGGGGTAATTGAATCGTAAGACAATGATTCAGAATTGATTATTTTTGACTCTCATGATTTAAGGCTATCGAATTATGGAATAATGATTAACATCACGTCAAAAGTATTTATATTCTTTTCATTAAAACAATTCTCTTCATTATGTCATGAGAAAAATGATTGAAAAAACTTTTGAATTGTTTTGTAGAACAATGATTCACAGCAAAAGTGTTGTTTCCAACAAAAAAAAAACCAATTGAATAAAATAAGTTCCTGTGATTCAGTTAAATCGTTTTTCTCATGACAGAATGAAGAGATCTTTTTTGATTACATTTTAATGAATCGGTAAATTAATAATGATTTTTTCACCAGCCGAGAATCACTGTCTTATAATTCAAGACTAGTTCATTGTAATCATTTTGAAATGACAGAATGAAGCCTTGAAAGTGATTTAGAGTTCAGTGGATAATTTAACCATTCAAACTGAATTTATTGACTTTTTTAAGAGTCACAATCAACTTTAAGAAACTCAGAATCATTCAACTCATTCATTTATATTAATTATATTATTATTTATATTAATTTATCATTCAATCACTTTTCAACGTTGTACTTGAGACTGATTAAACTTATCAAGAGGATCCCATTTCAATTTATGATTGTTGGACATCAAAACTCAACTTAATGTAAAGTGAATAATACTGGCAGAAACACACAATGGAAAAACAGCCAAAATTCTCTCTTCATTCTGTCATGAGAAAAATGATTCAAGGAACTTGTTTTGTAGAACAATGATTCACCGGTCATCAAAGGTGATGTTTCCAACAAAAAAAAAACCAATTGAATAAAATAAGTTCCTGTGATTCAATTAAATCACTTTTCAATTCTATCGTTAAAAAGTGATTCGATTATTTCAGTTTTTATTAAAATGGATTAACTTTGACCCTTTAAATTGTAATCAATTCACTTTGAATGATTAAATTCCTCACTTTACATTAAATTGAGTTCTGATGTCCAATAATCATAAATTTATTTATTAATTCAAAATTTCGTTTAAATTAATTTACTTCGACTCTTAAAAAATTCAGTTGGGTGTGATTAAATTATTCACTTTTCATTAAACTGAGTTCTGTTCTGAAATAATCATAAATTAAAATTGATCCTCTTGATAAGTTTAATCACTTTCAAGTAGAACGTTGAAATGTGATCGAATCATAAGATTGAATGATTCTGAGTGACTTAAATGATTTTGATTTTTAACAAGGTTAATTAGTTTAGTTTGAATGATTACATTATCCACCGAACTCTGAATCACTTTCAACGCTTCATTATGTCATGATTTCACAAAATTATTACAATGAAATAGCCTTGAATTATAAGACAATGATTCTCGGCTGGTAAAAAAATCATTATTAATTTACTGATTCATTAAAATGGATGCCAGTACTAAAAAGACTAATTTGGACTAAAAAAATTGAGTTTCAATACTATCATTGAAATATGATTAAGGCAGTTGAATCGTCAAATTTTCACTTTAATTTAATAAAAAAGTTTCTTTCTTCTTTTTTCCTTTTTAATGTTTTTAGCTACATCATTATTAAATTTTTCTTTTACAAGCAATTCAGTTACTTTAGAATTCAAAATATAGGTATCGAATTTTTTTTTTACAGAAAGTTGTGTAACTTCATTGCACAATTCTACTTCTTCTTCTTCTTCTTCTTCTTCTTCTTTAAAATTAAATGCCTGGACGAAACTAATGAACTTTTCTATTACAAATCAACTCAACCTACAAACCTAATTATCATCAACTGACTGAAATCACTTAATTAATTATCTTTGGCAGGTGATAAAATCCATATAGTTCCAACCCAACATAAGGTTGTTCAGAGTTCCTTAAAGTTGATTTTGATTCTTAACTTCAAAGTTGACTCTTTTTCATTCTGATTCATTAAAATCACAACTTTCGATCTCAAACAAATTATTTTATCAATCATTGATTCAAGGCACTTGATTTGTGAAATATCGATTCATCAAAAGTAATTAAAATGGGAAACCATTGCTAGGTTTAAACATTTCGCATTTCTGCAGCTGAAAAGTGATTCGAGGTAATTAAATCATAAGATTGATTCAGAATTTATTAAAATTGATTAACTTTTATGATTAAAGACTATCGAATTGTGAAATAATAGGATGTATCTTGCAAAGGTATTTTTGAGAAACGGTTTTTGTAATCGAGATGCAATCCTATTTACTAATTTCATTTGCATCATACATACATTTGTTTTGTAGATTCACACTTTCAATTCAAAAAATTCCTTTTATGTCTAAGTTTGAATTTCAAATAAATCATTTTAATATTGAGTCAAAGTTCTTGATTTCTGAAATAATGATTCATCATAGTTCATCAAAAGTGATTTAAAAAAAATAAATAAATCATAAACTGATTTTTTTAAATTAGAATCCCGTTGCTAAGTTTAATCACTTTCAAGTTGAGTAGTTGAAAAATTACTTGAAGTAGTTAAACCATAAATAATTTGTTGAAATTGATTAAATTTAACGTTTAAAAAAGGTTATTAATTCAATCTGAATGATTAAATTATTCTCTTTTCATTAAAACAATTCTCTTCATTCTGTCATGAGAAAAATGATTCAAGGAACTTGTTTTTTAGAACAATGATTCACCAGTCAGCAAAGGTAATGTTTCCAACAAAAATCCGTTCAAAGCTTTATTCTTTCATTAGCAAAATAATTCAAGACACTTCATTTGGAAAATATTAATTTACAGATCGTCAGAATTATTTTTTCAAAAAAAATAAAATTGATTCTTTAAAAAAAGTTCCTGTGATTCAGATTTCGTTGAAATTGGTTAATTTTGAGTTCTAAAATGGAATTTTGACTGTTTTTTCATTGTGTGTTTCTGCCAGTATTATTCACTTTACATTAAGTTGAGTTCTGATGTCCAATAATCATAAATTGAAATGGGATACTCTTGATAAGTTTAATCACTCTCAAGTACAACGTTGAAAAGGGATTGAATGATTAATTAATATAAATAATAATATAATTAATATAAATTAATGAGTTGAATGATTCTGAGTTCCTTAAAGTTGATTGTGACTCTTAACAAAGTCAATAAGTTCAGTTTGAACGATTAAATTATCCACCGAACTCTAAATCACTTTCAAGGCTTCATTCTGTCATTTCAAAATGATTACAATGAACTAGCCTTGAATTATAAGACAATTATTCTCGGCTGGTAAAAAAATCAGTACTAAAAAGAATAATGAAATTTGGACTACAAAATTGAGTTTCAAGGCATGATACTATCATTGAAATATGATTAATTAAACAAAATTAATTTAACAAAAAAGTTTCTTCTTCTTTTTTCCTTTTTAATGTTTTCAGCTCTCCCATTATTGAATTTTTCTTATACAGAAAGTTGAGTAACTTCATTGCACAATTCTACTTCTTCCTCAAAATCAAATGCCTGGACTCAACTAATGGATTTTCTATCACAAGTCAACTCAACCTACAAACCTAATTATCATCAACTGACTGAAATAACTAAATTAATTATCTTTGGCAGGTGATAAAATCCATATAGTTCCAACCCATTTTATGGACACCGTAATATGTAAACAGGATTATTTTTAGAACGACCCGATTCGATTATTTTTTTATAACGTTCACAAGGAACATAAAAATCGATTACGATGAACTTATGATATCTGCAAGCCAATTAAGACGACTGTATTGCATATAAAGCATGTAACCTGATACAAATCCTATTATAATTTAAATTTATGTCACTTGTACAGTAACCTCTGCGGTGTTAATTACAATGGTTATCTGATATTTTTAAAGCTCTAAATGCACTATTTAATACGGATTTATTCAATATTTGTATGAAGGTACAAAAGCCATGTAAGACGTTGATAAAACCACACACCCTAAGTATGAAGGGCACGTGCCACAGGAAGTATGTGCACGAGCGCGTTTCCGTTCCAGTCAGACGGACAACCGTTAATTACGTTTATAAGATTCTTAAATGGTAACAGATGCCTTAACTCAACGATTCCCTTTTAAATCGTTCTTGTTATTTAATATGAATAGCTGGTCGCTATATAACTTTTTACGATGAAAAACCATTTAGAAAAAGTACAGTTGTACGTATAGTATTTAGTTTCGGATAATTAGAATAGAGTAATTATTGCAGGCGCTTCTTAGTTAGCCATTGTCTCGACGGGCGTTAATGAGAAAATTATTGTAACATTATTACTCTTATAGTAGAAGTAGCACTAGATTAAACCAAATAGCCAACATGACTTTTCCTTTTTTTTTTCTTTCTTATTGGAAATTAAACTTTTTAGTTCATTGTGAAGTTTATTTCTTGAAAATTTCAAATTTGTACGTTTATAAAAAAAGGTGTTTGAGATCTGTTTTCCCACAATCACAATTATCATTATTTTTAATTCCTATTATTTTGTTCATATAAACCGGATATAAAGCATCGAAAGACCTAAAACGACTAATGAATTTCTTATTATATTCTTGAAAAAAAAAACATATTTTCTTTTTTAATGTTGTAAAATTGTTTTTGTATTTCATTTCTTTATTTGTTTCGTTGTATACAAATTGCCAGTCAAATGATAATTTTTCTTTGATAACTAAAGAATACCATGTGTCATTGATTTTTTCGCTGCTTTATCTATAATTTTATTTTTTAATATGTTTATATGTCCTTTAACCTAATCGAAAATTACTGATTGTTATAGTCGTTTTTCTATAATTGTTGAGAGTTTTTACTGTCAGAAACACACAATGAAAAACAGTCATAATTCCATTTTGAAACTCAAAATTAATCAATTTCAACGAAATCTGAATCACAGAAACTTTTTTTAGAGAATCAATTTGATTTTTTTGAAAAAATAATTTTGACTATCTGTGAATTAATATTTTCCAAATGAAGTGCCTTGAATCATTTTGCTAATAAAAGAATAATCCTTTAAACGGATTTTTTTCTTAATGATAAGTGAATAATTTAATCATACAGAGTGAATTAATCAACTTTTTCAAGCGTTACATTTAATCAATTTCAATAAATTCTGAACCTGATGACTTAATTACCTCAATGTATATTTTTGACGTGATTGTTTTACAATTCGGTCGCCTTGAGTATCATGAGAGTCAAAAATAATCAATTCTGAATCATTGTCTTATGATTCAATTACCTCGAAGCACTTTTAAGCGAATAAACTTAGCAAAAGGTTCCTATTTTTCCAAAAAGACCATTAAAAATGTTTTGTTATTCAAGGTTAATTAATTGTAATCATTTTTTAATGAAAGAGTGAAACCTTGAAAGTGATTCAGAGTTTAATGAATAATTTAATTCAGAGTGGACTACTCAACTTTGGCAAGAGTCGTAATAAACTTTAAGGAACCATCTAATCTTATTTCAAGGAATCAATTTATGATTATTTCACAACAGAACTTCGCTTAATGAAAATTGAATAATTTAATGATTCGGAGTGAAATAATTTAAATTAAGTGTTTAATTAACGAATTTAAACGGAATCATGAATAATTTTATGGTTACTGAAAACCAGAAATCAACTTAATGATAAATAAATAATTTAATGTTTTTCAGTTTTCTAAGAGTCACTGATAATCAATTTAAGCGAAATCTGAATCACTCGAATCACTTTTCAATGATATAAGCGAAAAGTGATTAAACTGAGATACAGGAACTCTTTTTAAAGAATCGATTTAATTTTTTTTTGAATGAATCACTTTTGACGATCTGTGAATCAATATTTTGCAAATCAAGTGCCTTGAATCATTTTTCTAATAACATAATGAAGCCTTTAAGGGCATTTTTTAATAAAAAGTGAGCTATTTAATTATTTACAGAGAATTAATTACGTTTTCTAAGAGTCAGATATAGATCAATTTCAATGAATTTTAAATCACTTATGATTCACTTTTAACGATTAAAATGGAAAGTGATTAAACTTATCAACGAGATGCCATTTTGATGAATCATTTGTTTTTAACTTTTTCATTGAGCTTCAAAGTGATTAAACTTAGCAACAGAATCTCATTTTAATGAATCAATTTATAGTTTTATTTACATCACTTTTGACCATCTGTGAATCATTATTTAAATTGATTCGTTTGAAATTGAAACGTGTTTTAATGAATCAGACGGAAAAAATATTTTCTTTTTGGACAGCAGAAACTCAGTTAAATAAATATACTGAATAAATGAGTTAATCATTCAGAGTGAATTAATTAATTAAATTTTTTAAGAGTCAAAATTTAGAATCTATTGACAGAATGAAGCCTTGTAGGGCATTTTTTAATGAAAAGTGAATAATTTAATCATTTATAGTCAATTAATTACTCTATTTTAAGCGTCAAATTTAATCAATTTCACCAAGTTCTGAATCACACTTATGATTCAATTACCTCGAATCACTTTTCAACGATAAAAACGAAAAGAAATTAAACTTTTCAACGATCTTTGAATCATTATTTCACATGATCATCAAATGCCTTAAATCAATAACAATATGATTCGTTTGAAGTTGAAATTCATTTTAATAAATCAGAAGAAAACCATTGTTTTTTGCAGCAGCAGAATTCGGTTTACTGAATAAATGATTTAATCATTCAGAGTGAATTAATTAATTCATTTTTTAAGAGTCATCATAAGAGGTGATTCAATTACCTCGAGTCACTTTTCAACGGTAAAAATGCGAAGTAATATAACCTAAAAGTGAATAAATTTAGCAACAGTTTCCCATTTTAATCAATCAGAATAAAAAATGAGTCAAAGTCTTTTTTGAAGAGTCAGAATAAATCAATTTTAACGGAGTAATAATTTTTTTTTCCAAATTAATCAATGATTCAACAAAATCTCCCAGTTATGACTAGCCGTGATTCATTTTACTATTCAACTAGCTAAAATCATTTTTCTAATGACAGAATGAGTCTTTGAAGAGTGTATAATTTAATCATTCAGAGTGAATTAATTAAGCATATGTTTCAATTACTTTAAGTTACTTTCCGACATTTGAACTTGAAAATGATTAAACTTGAAAAAAAGATACTCGTTTTCATCAATCACTTAAATGATTTTTTTTTAATCATTTCATAAATCAATAGTAAAATGTTTAATTTTTTTTTATCACTTTTGAAGATCTGTGAATCAATATCTCACATGATTAAAAGAACTTCAAAAAAAGCCTTAAAGCAATAATAAAATGATTTATTAAGAGATTGAAATTGATTTTTATGAATCAGAAGGATATACAATTTTTTTTTGGGCAAAAGAACTCAGTTTAATAAATAATTTAATCATTCAGAGTGAGTTAATTAACTTTTTAGAATCAAACAATATCTGAAACACTATCTTATGATTAAATTACCTCGAATCACTTCCACCATAGAAATAAAAAATTATTGAATTTATCAAGGGGATCATTTTAATAAATCAATTTTTCATCATTGTAATGAATGCATTTTTTTAAGTCACTTTTGATGAATTGTTCGAATCATTATTTGACAAATAAATCGCCTTGAGTTTATGATTAACAAAATGATTTATTTGAGATCAAGATTTTAATGAGCCAGAATGAAAAAGAGTCAAAATTAATCAACTTTACCAAAATCTTAATCACTATAAGTCGCGTTATTTTAGTGATCAATTTTTTTTTGTAAATAAAGGGTCAATAATTCACCAAAACCTTTAACGCTAATTTTGACTAGTCATGAATCATTTTACGATTTTATTCAACTGCCTCGAATCATTTCTTTAATGATTCCTTGAAACGGATTTTTTAATAAAAAGTGAATAATAATTAAATAATTTAGAGTAAATTAATTAAGCGTAATCATTTCTTTAATGATTCCTTGAAGCGGATTTTTTAATAAAAAGTGAATAATAATTAAATCATTCAGAGTAAATTAATTAAGCGTACGATTCAATTACTTCAAGTCACTTTTCAACAATTGAACTTGAAAAAGAGAAAGTCGTTTTCATGAATCAATTAAATGAATTTTTTAAATCAATTTTGAAGATCTGTTCAAAAGAACTTCAAAAAAATCCTTAAATCAATAATAAAATTATTCATTTGAGATTGAAATTTGGGCAGAAGAACTCAGTTAAATAAATAATTTAATCATTTAGAGTGAGTTCATTAACTTTGTAGAATCAATATCAACAATATCTGAATCACTATCTTATGATTAAATTACCTCGAATCACTTTTTATTGATAGAGATAAGATGTGATTTAACTTTTTAAAGATAGTTTCCCATTTTAAGGAATTAATTTTTGTAAGTCACTTTTGAGTGTTCGAATCATTATTTCACAAATCAATCGCCTTGAATTAATGATAAAATGAAAATATAATGGTTTATGATCTACACTTGTGATTTTAATAAATCAGAGTAAAAAAGATTTTTTTTAATAAATTTGGGTCAATAGTTCACCAAAACCTCTAACGGCAATTTTGACTAGACATCAACGATTTTTCAATTCAACTGCCTTGAATTATATCTTTAATGATTCCTTGGAACAGATTTTTTTAATGAAAAGTGAATAATTTTATCATTCAGAGTGAATTCATTAAGCGTATGATTCAATTAACCCAAGTCACTTTTCAACAATTGAACTTAAGAGTGATTAAACTTGAAAAAGAGAAACTTGTTTTCATGAATCAATTGAATGAATTTTTTTTAATCATCATTTCATAAATCAATAGTAAAATGGTTCTTTTTTTCAATCACTTTTGAAGATCTGTGAATCAATATCACACATGATCAAAAGAACTTAAAAACAAGCCTTAAATCAATAATAAAATGATTGGCTTGAAATTGAAATTAGTTTTTATGAATCAGAAGGATATAATTCATTCAGAGTGAGTTAATTAACTTTTTAGAATCAATATTAACAATATCCGGATCACTTTTCAACTATAGAGATGAGAAGTGATTTGACTTTTTAAACATCAAGTTCCCATTTTAATGAATAAATTTAATTTTGTTTTTGTACAAATTTTTTATTTTACAAAATTTACCTCTAATCACTTTTTAACCATAGAAATGAAAAACGATTGAACTTATCAACGAGATCATTTTAATGAATCAGTTTTTCATCATTTAAATGAATCAATATTTTTAAGTCACTTTTGATGAACTGTTCAAATCATTATTTCACAAATAAATTGCCTTGAATTACTAACTGATAAAATTATTTGTTTGAGATGAAGATCAAATGAGAATTTTAAGGAATCACTTTTGATTTGATCTGTGAATCATTATTTTACATGATCATCAAATGCTTAAAAACAATAATAAAATAATTTTTTTGAAAATAATAAAATGATTCGTTTGAAACTGAAATTCGTTGTAATGAATCAGAAGGAAAAATATTTCTTTGACAGCAGAAATCAGTTTAATAAATAAATGATTTAATTCACTATCTTATCACTAAATTATCTCGAATCACTTTTAAACTATAGAGATGCGAAGTGATTTGACTTTTTAAACATCAAATTCTCATTTTAATGAATTAATTTGATTTTGTTTTTGTACAAATACAAATTGTATAAAATGAAAGTGATTAAACTTGAAAAAAAAAACTCGTTTTCATGAATCAATTAAATGAATTTTTTTTAAATCATCATTTTATAAATCAATAGTAAAATGTTTTTTTTTATCACTTTTGAAGATATCAATAATAGTGTGAATCAATATCTCACATGAACAAAAGAACTTTAGGAAAAGCCTTAAAATAATAATAAAATGATTCGTTTGAAATTAAAATTGGTTTTGAAATTGAAACTCAGTTTAATAAATAATTTAATCATTCGGAGTGAGTTAATTAACTTTTTAGAATCAATATTAACAATATCTGAATCACTATCTTATGATTAAATTACCTCGAATCACTTTTCAACTATAGAGATAAGAAGAGATTTGACTTTTTAAACATGATCCTATTTTAATGAATTAATTTAATTTTATTTTTTTACAAAATTTACCTCTAATCACTTTTCAACCATAGAAATAAAAAACGATTGAATTTATCAATGAGATCATTTTAATGAATCAATTTTTCATCATTGTAATGAATCAATTTATTTAAGTAACTTTTGATGAACGGTTTGAATCATTATTTCACAAATCAATCGCCTTGAATTTATGATTAAAAAAATGATTCGTTTGAGAAAAGAGTCAAAATCAATTAATTTTACGAAAATCTTAATCACTATGAATTACGTCATTTTAGTGATCAAATTTCCTTTTGTAAATAAAGGGTCAATAATTCACCAAAACCTTTAACACTAATTTTGACTAGTGGTGAATCATTTTACAATTTTATTCAACTGGAAGCGGATTTTTTAATGAAAACTGCATAATAATTTAATCATTCAGAGTGAATAAATTCAGCGTATGATTCAATTACTTCAAGTCACTTTTTAACAATTGAACTTGAAAGCACTTTTGAAGATCTATGAATCAATATCTCACATGATCAAAAGAACTTCAAAAAAAGCCTTAAATCAATAATAAAATGATTCGTTTGAAATTAAAATTGGTTTTTATGAATCCGAAGGATATACATTTTTTTGGGCACAAGAACTCAGTTTAATAAATAATTTAATCATTCAAAGTGAGTTAATTAACTTTGTAGAATCAAAATTAATCAATATCAACAATATCTGAATCACTATCTTATGATTAAATTACCTCGAAACACTTTTCAACTATAGAGATGAGAAGTGATTTGACTTTTTAAACATCAAGTTCCCATTTTAATGAATAAATATAGTTTTGTTTTTTGTTCAAATTTTTTATTTTACAAAATTTACCTCTAATCACTTTTTAACCCTAGAAATGAAACATGATTGAACTTATCAACGAGATCATTTTAATGAATCAGTTTTTCATCATTTAAATGAATCAATTTTTTTAAGTCACTTTTGATGAACTGTTCGAATCATTATTTCACAAATAAATCGCCTTGAATTACTAACTGATAAAATGATTTGTTTGAGATCAAGATAATAATAATAATAATAAAAATAACGTTTATTAATCCACATACACATAAGTTTACAAAGCTGTAAAAAAAACATCATTGCAAATAAATTGTAAATAAGTTGTAGATAAAATGAGAATTCAAAGAAATCACTTTTGATTTGATCTGTGAATCATTATTTTACATGATCATTAAATGCTTAAAATCAATAATAAAATGATTCGTTTGAAATTGAAATTCGTTATAATGAATCAGAAGGAAAAACATTTCTTTGACAGCAGAAATCAGTTTAATAAATAAATGATTTAATCATTCAGAGTAAGTTAATTCGCTTTTTAGAATCAATATTAACGAAATCTGATTCACTATCTTATGACTAAATTATCTTGAATCACTTTTAAACTATAGAGATGAGAAGTGATTTGACTTTTTAAACATCAAATTCTCATTTTAATGAATTAATTTGATTTTGTTTCTGTACAAATACAAATTGGACAAAATGAAACTGATTAAACTTGAAAAAGAAAAACTGGCTTTCATGAATCAATTAAATGATTTTTTTTGTAAATCATCATTTTATAAATCAATAGTAAAATTTTTCTTTTTTTTTATCACTTTTGAAGATATGTGAATTAATATCTGACGTGAACAAAAGGACTTTAGGAAAAGCCTTAAAACAATAATAAAATGATTCGTTTGAAATTGAAACTCAGTTTAATAAATAATTTAATCATTCAGAGTGAGTTAATTAACTTTTTAGAATCAATATTAACAATATCTGAATCACTATCTCATGATTAAATTACCTCGAATCACTTTTCAACTAAAGAGATAAGAAGAGATTTGACTTTTTAAACATGATCCTATTTTAATGAATTAATTTGATTTTATTTTTTTACAAAATTTACCTCTAATCACTTTTCAACCATAGAAATAAAAAACGATTGAATTTATCAATGAGATCATTTTAATGAATCAATTTTTCATCATTGTAATGAATCAATTTATTTAAGTAACTTTTGATGAACGGTTTGAATCATTATTTTACAAATCAATCGCCTTGAATTTATGATTAACAAAATGATTCGTTTGAGAAAAGAGTCAAAATCAATTAATTTTACGAAAATCTTAATCACTATGAGTTACGTCATTTTAGTGATCAAATTCCTTTTGTAAATAAAGGGTCAATAATTCACCAACACCTTTAACACTAATTTTGACTAGTGGTGAATCATTTTACAATTTTATTCAACTGGAAGCTGATTTTTTAATGAAAACTGCATAATAATTTAATCATTCAGAGTGAATAAATTCAGCGTATGATTCAATTACTTCAAGTCACTTTTTAACAATTGAACTTGAAAGCACTTTTGAAGATCTATGAATCAATATCTCACATGATCAAAAGAACTTCAAAAAAAGCCTTAAATCAATAATAAAATGATTCGTTTGAAATTAAAATTGGTTTTTATGAAGCCGAAGGATATACATTTTTTTGGGCACAAGAACTCAGTTTAATAAATAATTTAATCATTCAAAGTGAGTTAATTAACTTTGTAGAATCAAAATTAATCAATATCAACAATATCTGAATCACTATCTTATGATTAAATTACCTCGAAACACTTTTCAACTATAGAGATGAGAAGTGATTTGACTTTTTAAACATCAAGTCCCCATTTTAATGAATAAATATAGTTTTGTTTTTTGTTCAAATTTTTTATTTTACAAAATTTACCTCTAATCACTTTTTAACTCTAGAAATGAAACATGATTGAACTTATCAACGAGATCATTTTAATGAATCAGTTTTTCATCATTTAAATGAATCAATTTTTTTAAATCACTTTTGATGAACTGTTCGAATCATTATTTCACAAATAAATCGCCTTGAATTACTAACTGATAAAATGATTTGTTTGAGATCAAAATAATAATAATAATAATAAAAATAACGTTTATTAATCCACATATACATAAGTTTACAAAGCTGTAAAAAACATCATTGTAATTAAATTGTAAATAAGTTGTAGATAAAATGAGAATTCAAAGGAATCACTTTTGATTTGATCTGTGAATCATTATTTTACATGATCATTAAATGCTTAAAATTAATAATAAAATGATTCGTTTGAAATTGAAATTCGTTATAATGAATCAGAAGGAAAAACATTTCTTTGACAGCAGAAATCAGTTTAATAAATAAATGATTTAATCATTCAGAGTAAGTTAATTCACTTTTTAGAATCAATATTAACGAAATCTTATTCACTATCTTATGACTAAATTATCTCGAATCACTTTTAAACTATAGAGATGAGAAGTAATTTGACTTTTTAAACATCAAATTCTCATTTTAATGGATTAATTTGATTTTTTTTTGTACAAATACAAATTGTACAAAATGAAAGTAATTAAACTTGAAAAAGAGAAACTCGCTTTCATGAATCAATTAAATGATTTTTTTGTAAATTATCATTTTATAAATCAATAGTAAAATGTTTTATTTTTTTTATCACTTTTGAAGATATGTGAATCAATATCTCACATGAATAAAAGAACTTTAGGAAAAGCTTTATAACAATAATAAAATGATTCGTTTGAAATTGAAATGGTTCTTATGAATCAGAAGGATATCCATTTTTTTTGATAAGAACTCAGTTTAATAAATAACTTAATCATTCAGAGTGAGTTAATTAACTTTTTAGAATCAATATTAACAATATCTGAATCACTATCTTATGACTAGATTACCGCGAATCACTTTTCAACTATAGAGATGAGAAGTGATTTGACTTGTTCAACATCAAGTTCTCATTTTAATTAATTAATTTGATTTTGTTTTTTTACAAATTTTTATTTTACAAAATTTACCTCTAATCACTTTTCAACCATAGAAATGAAAAATGATTAAATTTATCAACGAGATCATTTTGATAAATCAATTATTCATCATCGTATCGAATGCATTTTTTTAACTCACTTTTGATGAACTGTTTGAATCATTGTTTTAAAAATAAATCGCCTTGAATTAATCATTGATACAATGATTCCATTGTGATCTACACTTGTGATTTTAATCAATCAGAGTAGAAAAGAGTAAAAATTAATCAATTTTAACAAAATCCTAATGGCGATAAGTCAGCCATTTTAGTGATAAGATTTTTTTTTATAAATTGTGAGTCAATAATTCATCAAAACCTCTAACGCCAATTTTGACTAGACGTTAAGCATTTTTCAATTCAACTGCCTTGAATTATTTCTTTAAGAATTTTTTTAATGAAAAGTGAATAATTTTATCATTCAGAGTGAATTCATTAAGCGTATGATTCGATTACTTTAAGTCACTTTTCAACAATTGAACTTAAAAGTGATTAAACTTGAACAACAGGAAATCGTTTTCAAGAAACAATTAAATTAATTTTTCTGAAAATCATCGTTCCATACATCAATAATAAAATGGTTCACGTTTTTTTTTCGTCATAATACCTTCAGTCACAAAAACTTGGATATACTTAATAAATTAAATCTCACATCCTTAAGTATGAAATATCGGTTCCGATTACCCACTTATCACATATCCTGTATAATGGTATTTAAATATGCACCCATGCGGGCATTTGTAATTGTACCTTTTAGAATTATCGTGGGACCATAATTCGACTGTATAGGGAGCATAATTTTCCCTAGTTTTTAGCATAATTCCATAAAGTAAATGTTGCATGCCTTATAAACAGCAAATTAACATACTTGGACAGGATCATTTAATTAAGGTCCATCGTACCTTAAAATCAAAAGTTTTAATAAAATGCAAAATGTGCCGGCCACCTCTCATATCAGCAATTTATATTGTGGCACTTTTCCAATTCCGCAGAGTCGTTAAACGATATTTCTGCTAGAAATTATATAAACAACTGTTATGCATCACTAGGAAAATTCGTTCCACAAATTTAATTCACCTCTGAAAATAGCTTTTATTTTGATATTGTCGTAGTAAGTCAATTTGGCACCTTTTCATGTAATACTCAACAATTTTTATCACTTTATTTTTAGTATCTGCCACCCTGACAATCAACGAAATATCCGGACCAGACTACATCGAAGTGGGTTCCCAAGATGAACTGGTGCTCGACTGTGATTTCACCGCGGAAAACGAGGAAGACGTGGTACTAAAATGGTTCTTCAATGGTCTGGAGCAGCAGATTTACCAGTGGATCCCCCAGGATCCTCACGCTTACGCTTTAGGAGTCTTGAAACCGATGATCGATAACAGTTTCAAGATTTCAAATGATCCTCGTACGATGTTGAGAGCTTTAAAGTTTAAGGAGGTTACGCCAGAACTGACCGGGAATTACACTTGTAAGGTGGAAAGTACCGATTCTGAACAAGTCATGACCAAGCAGGTTATTATTTATTGTGAGTATAATTTGTGTTTATTTAATAGAAAAAAGTTCTTGATGTATATCAAAAATGTTATGTAAGTAATAGTCTTTGGAGCATTTTATAAAATAGATTTATGGGAATTTTTGAAGAAAAAAATAAAAATCCAAGATCCAAGGCATAAGTTGCCTTGGCCAGAAGTTTTCTCCTATACTGTTGATTTTTCGAAAAAATGTATTCTTATTTAAAACGTACCCCTTCCTGCGATTTACAAAAGAGTCTTTTATACAGGGTGTTTCGGGAGGAAAGGGGGGACATATTTTGGGGGAAATATTTGGGGAAATATAAAACATCAGAAGGTCAAAATAAGATAAATTAACCTATATGTTTTAATCCGATTCTTAACCGTTTCTAAAATAATCGGCTCTAAAGTTTTTTTTGTACATTTTTGGAATAATTACGTTCCCTGTATTTCTAACTCACGTTGCAGGTATTTCATCATTGTTTGTTAATACCTATTTTAATTGACTGGTAGTTTTGACAAGCATGGTTATCAGTTTGATTGATTCTGAGCGTTTCAATTTCAAAAGAGCAAAGTTTTCCATTACGTAATGCCTCTCACATTCACCCATAGGGAGTATGCCGACATGATATTTGTTTATGGTTTCTGTAATGGTAGCGCATTACGTGCTGTTGATGAATACCGACGTCGTTTTCCAAATCGTTTAAAGTATTCCTAATCGAAAAGTTTTTCAGACAGTTTTTGCAAATGCTCAGGAAACAGGAGGCGGGACTAAATGTGGAAAATAAAGAAAATGTTTTGGATATGGCTGAAGAGAACCCGGGTGTTAGTACGAGGCGGATTTCAAAAGAACTTCGATTAGCATCACATGTGGACGTTTGGAAGACACTTAGGAAAAACGGATTTAAGCCTTTCCATATTCAACCGGTTCAACATTTTTAAGAGGGTTATTGTGGCTTAAAATGTGGCATTGAATACACATGTTGGATGATGAGCCCCGCCTCATTTTAGTCGCTGAGTGCGCCATTTCTTAGACAATCGTTTTCCTGATCGTTGGATTGGTATCAAGTTTGGCCACTGAGGTAACCACACTTAAATCCACTGGATTATTGGCTCTGAGGGTGGATGAAAGCGCTAGTGTACGAAACCCGAGTAGAAACCGTAGAAGGACTCCACAATCAAATTTTACTAGTATTTGTTTGTGTTGCTTTTAAAACAAAAAAACTTCAGAACCGATTATTTCAGAAACGGTTGAGAATCGGATTAAAACATATGGGTTAATTTATCTTATTTTGACCTTCCGAATATGTTCCCAAAATATTTCCCTTTCCTCCCGAAACACCTTGCATATGCAAAAAAATAAAGCAAAAACGTAAAAAATGGGACTAAACAAGAATTTTTGGGCGAAAAATGACAATTTTTCTTAAAAAATACCGACGTCTTGAAAATGTTCTCTTACATAAAATCTTTCACATGATGTGTCTTATAAAAGGGTCTTTGATTTATGTCTCCTAAATAGCAAAAAAGTTATTAAAAATTTTCAGAACTATACAAGGCATAAAAATGTCAACAATTTGAAATTTCAATTTTTCCAATGCTGTTGATTTATCAGAAAATTTTATTCTCATATAAAACATACCTCTTCCCAAGATTTACAAAACAGTTTTTGTTTCATGCGTCCACCTTAAATAGAAAAAAAGTTATTAACATTTAAAAAAAAAACGTAAAAATGATTAATGTCATCGAATGACGAGTGTTTTTCCTCGTTTTCCGAAAAGTCTGTATGGTGGTGACAGGTTTGTGGTACAAATTAAGACATTCAGGCGAGTAATTTGTAGACTGTATTTAATTTGCTAATACCTTGATAACGATTGGATGTTTACTCATGTTTATGAATTATAACAATCGTGAAGGTTAAATTTGTGGAGTGAGTGTGATCATATTTTCACCCCATATTTTTCCACCGACTTCCGAAAAACGTTTGTTTATCTTGCACCAGATTTTCTTGGTGCAAGATAAATACTCAGATAAATACAAGTCACTAGAACACATTTTCACTGAAATTGAAGAAAAAAGAATTTTTGTTTGTGGGGCTGCTGTGAAATATGGTATATTCCGCTATACCGAGATGTATTTAGTAACAAATTAAAAAACAGAGGAGGGCAGACTATTTTCTCTGAAGAAGAATCAGCAGCGTGGCACAGGCGCGTACCCAGGTAGGGGCGGGGGGGGGGCAGTTGCCTCCCCCCTGAGAAGTTTATTCTAAAAGATAAAATAAACCTCAGTTTTCCTGGCAAGTGGGAATTAAAAACGTGTTAAGCTAAA
Organism: Anthonomus grandis grandis; assembly: GCF_022605725.1. Taxonomy (NCBI): domain Eukaryota; kingdom Metazoa; phylum Arthropoda; class Insecta; order Coleoptera; family Curculionidae; genus Anthonomus; species Anthonomus grandis. Next base: position 7,524,877 of record NC_065547.1, read on the forward strand.
TATGTGTAGGTCGAAATTTGTTTATACATTTTCTATGGCAATTTTTGCATTTTTCTCAAGAAATACCAAAATTTCACACTTAAACGGTAATAGAGCGCAAGTTACAATTAGTATCGGAGTTTCAAATTTTATTTTGTTTTGTCTAATGTGTATTAATAAAAATACGACCAATTCCAAGCTTCTGTGTAAACTTATAGAAAAAATAGAGACATTGAAACGTCCTTTATTTTTAGATATCACTCATGCCGATGCCTGGCCAATTCTCAGAATTATGGCCTCTTTTGTGCGGCAGGTCATGTAAACAAAAATTATTAGACTGAGACCTCTCATAAGCCTACTAAGCATTAGAGCCCCGATTGTGGGGTTATTTTAGGTTTTAATGTTAAATAAAACACAATTTTGTTTAAACTATTTATTGTTCATGTTCATCCATTATTTGTAATACAGGCACGAGCCCTTTTTGTTACTTCGGTGGTGGTCATATCTTCTTTCATCCTGTCAAATGCTTCATTTATTTTGCGTATCAACTCTTCTCTTGATCTCATTTCGGTGGTGTATACAAGCTCCTTTGCCCGGCCCCATATGAAAAAATCCAACGGAGTTAGGTCAGGCGATCGAGGAGGCCAAGGAAAGGTTCCGCCTCTACCGATCCAACCGTCCGGAAAACAGTCGTCTAAGTAATTCCTAACAGCCAAGGACCAATGCGCTGGGCAACCATCTTGCTGAAAGATTATTGGTCTTTCTCGTTCCAATAATCCAGCTTCGTCTAGAAGAACGGGGATATCATTTTGTAGAAAATCTAAATAGTTGGCACCATTTAAATTCTCTGGTAGAAAATGTGGCCCAATAGTAGTCTTGCCTATTACTCCGGCCCACACATTGATCGAAAATCTGTTCTGAAATGATTTTTGTTTTTTTCAGTGCGGATTTGCATCTTTGGCAGCCCATTCGTGGAGGTTGTGGAAGTTGGCAATACCCTCCCTGGAAAAATTGGACTCGTCTGTCCACAAGATACTTCTTAAGAATAATGGGTCCTCGATGTCCATGTTCAATAAAAAGCGGCAGAACTGAATTCGTCTTGCAGGGTCTTCTTCTTGTAAGCCCTGCACCCCCGTACCATGAAAGGGATACTGTCCATCTTTCTTCATGGTCGTCCACACCTTCCATCTAGAAAGGCCAAGGTCTTCAGCTACTTTTCTGACGCTTGCAGTAGCGTCTGCGGTAAAAGCTTCCAGTATTTGCTCCTCAATCTCTACATTATTATTGCCAGGGTTGAGTCTACGTGCCGGATTATTCCCAATGCCAACTTCAGTAAGACGGCGAAAGGTGTTTTGAAACACCCTGAAGTTTGGTAACCTCCGATCTGGATAACGTTCCTGGTACAAGCGTCGTGCCAAAGCTCCATTACCGTTAGCGCGTACGTATGTGAAGACAATGTCAGCGTACTCTTGGTTGGTAAATTCCATTTTACACTACTGTTTAATAAAACGGGCAGAAACTCGATTTAAAAAACAGTGGATGCAGTCAGTACGAAGTTGATAATCTTACAAAATTAGAGGCGAGAGTGAAACTAAACAACAAGAGGCTAAAATCACACGTTTTTATTTATCGACCTACACATATTTAGCTTAAAATGTTTGAAATTAAGTCAGCTATCACCCCCTTAAAGGATTGCATCTAGCTTCCGGACACCCATGTAGTGTATTCTTAGCGACTCAATATAATTTAAATTAGGGTTGAGCAAAATTTCACTACCTGTGAATCATTCACTGTGAATAAAAAATCACATTCACGACTTAATGACAACTTGCAAATAAACTGTGAAATGTCAAAATGTTAATGAGAAAGGCGCGTTCACATAAAGATAAACGAATGCGCGTTGAAATTAACCGAAAGAAGTAATTCATTCATCAGCGATTGGCCGTCGTTAAACAGACTATCTCACTCCCATCGTCTATCCGTCTCTCTCGTTTGTGGGGAAAAACCAAAGAAGAATTATTTTTTATAAATTATTTTTATTGTACATGTATTATATTTTATATTGTCATGCTTATTTAGTTTTTTTTACTGCATTTTTATTATGATAGAATATCTTAATTAATGTATTTCTGAGGAAGGTCGAGTATTAAAGATGTTTGTTTTTATCATTATTTTAAACTTTTAAAGACAATTATTTTTTATTAGGACATCGTGATGTTAGCTTTAAAAATGTCTATAAAAATATATATTTTTCCAAATGTGACAACAATGAATCATTGTTGTTATTGTCAATGATATTGTCTTCAATTTTTATTTACTTTAAATATTTGTACCCTAAATATACCCTTAATATTTGTATCTAAGTAGGAACTATCCTTAACACAATAAACACAGAATAGTAAAACTTTTCTTATTATTATGCGAATTCACTGCCATGATATTAAACTAAACGATAAGCAAACCGCCAACCGGCGCTCAATCGTGAATTCACGTTCACAGGTTATATTCACAGTGAATAGAAAATCGCGTTAACAGTTATACCTGTGAGTTCAAATTCACGACTTAGCTCAAGCCTAATTTAAATCTCCCGAGAAACGTCGCATCTCGTAGTTTCCGCCACCGAAGAGACAATCAGAGCCAACAGATTACACCAACAGCCAACAAAATAATTGGGTGCAAACAACATCTAGCACTATCTAGTTACGGACGACAATACTTTTTCCAGTAAAGAGAATAAGAGAAATCTGGAATAGCATCGATTTATACGGTCAATAGCGACATCTTCTATTGAATAGCAATACCACGAAGAACGTTCTAGCTGGAAAGGAAAGGCAGTGATCGCGAGTATGAAACAAGGACGGAAATAGAGTCGAGAGTCCAGTATTTTCTACTTATTTCAGGAGCAGGAATATTTGAATATAGAAGCGGAATCGTGAGGCAGAGCAAGGCAATTCAGTTCAACGAGACGAGACAACGAATACAATTGAATCGGTGAGTGGAAGAAGGGTCTAAGTGCGAAAATACACATTTTCCAGGAAATAAAAAAAAATTATTTCAATTAGAAAGGAGAATTTCGTGATAGTGTTCTCAGGTAATTTGTTTATTAATTAATTCGAAGTTGTTTTATAGAAAAATAACATTTACAACGACATTGAAAACATTTGGTCAACAACTGGTCTTTTTGCCAAAAATATTTAATGATTTTGGACCCTTCTTCCACTCAATAGATGTTTTCGAAACTTTTCTAGATTTTTTATTTATTATTTTATTTTGTTTTTTTGCATTCTAAGTAATATAAGGGATAATAAAAGAGTTAGTACAATAATGGTGAACTCAATAAATTTTATTCAATAGTTTCAGAAGTAGTAACATTCCATGAAATCATATGGTAATAGAATGCTAAATCTTCACCACTAACGTATTGTAGAACTTTCTTTAAGTCCTGGATTTTTTTGTCATTAATAGGTACTGCTTCGGAATAGGCTTTGTCATTTGGAAGCTCTGGCCTTACGTTCGGTTTAACCAGTTTAAAACTGGAGGAAAATGCACCGCCAATGAAGTCAGAAACTGTTACATGACCTGGAGTTATAGCATCAAACATAATTCACAATATTTTGAAACACTGAATACATTTTTATTTCTCTTTTCGATAGGCTTACAGCTTTTTTTGTAATATTGTGGACACCAGTAGTCAGTAATATCGTGGTACGAGATCCTTTTAAACTCAAATGGCTTGGTGATTCTACTTCTTAAAATCATGCTTTTGTATTCTTCTGGAAGATAAACCCTGTCGTGCTTTTTGACTAACCACTTTAATGTACCAAAATCACGGTCACAAGGAAGGAAAGAGTGTCCTCGAATTGGGAAATAGTGATACATTTTTGAAAAACGTCAGCAAAAATCGAACCATAGTATTATTTCGGTTTTGTCCAGGATAACCGTCTGAAAAAATATGCAATTCTTGAACTTCTGCTGGTATGTGGTTTTGTATATAATCGTGTACAAAAGTACACACTTCATTTGGCGACTTTTTAGCCTGGCCCTCGTGATAGGTATAAAAGTATCCACTGGAGTCCGTTAGATTATGGATCTCAAATAAGTATACCCATAACTGCCTGTAGTAAAAAATTTCCTGTACTGGAATATTCGGAAGTGGTAGGTTTTGCATGTGGTCAAAAGTAAAACCGGCCACTTGGGGGTTATCTTGACATAATTTTTGAACGTCTTGCAACTTATTATAACATTTTTTTGCACGCCTTTGGTGAACCATTAACTCAGCGGCTGCCACTCGTTTAGCATTATCATTTAGATTGGGATTTCTGAGTTTAGTGTCTAGTTCTTCACAAATAGAACAGACATCAACTTGGGGTCGTATTTTCACTTCTTTCTTCTTCGCACTCTTATAACCCCACACTTTTATGAACCTAGGTCACATGTATAAGATCCAGGACCCTCGTAGGCACTGCATTTTTCATGCCATTATTCAGCACACAATATGCACTCAATCCAGTCTTCTGTAACAGGTTCTTTAAATGATTCGTTGCACCCTGGACAGCTCCACATTTTCTTATGAGGCGGTGATTTTGGCTTCTTCAAAACAGCTTTTCCATTTTTCGGTGTCTTTTTTGCCTGTCTGAGGTTCACAGCGCATTTTCTTTTTAAACTCTCTTCCGAAAGCTCTTGTGGTGGTGGTAGGTTATCGCCCATATCTAGTTTGACTATAGGTTTCGGTTTTTTTTTCTCTTTTTCTTCAATTAGTTGGTCCTTATATGGGGAGCTCGTGATAATTTCTGACTTTTTGCTTCTGCGACTTGTTGACCTGAACGTAATTGATTTGGGTAATGGAGAAATTGTTGTTAATTTAATATAAGTTAATGATGTTCCAGGAGTGTTCGATAAATCAAATGTTTTGGTTTCTGGCGCTACAGCAACTGTTTGTTCCAAAGTTGACATGATTGCAGATGTGTTGGAAACCAGCACTGTAGGCTGAGGTGAATTTTTCTTAGTAGTGGAACTCTCTAGAACAACAGTTGGACTGTCAAGAACTTTGGAAGCATTTTCAGAGGCTAATTCAGAGATTTGATGAGGTTGAATATTGATTTTAGATGTTGAGTTATCAGCGACTTCTAACTGAATGTTTGGCGCTTCTACTTGCGTAGCTACTGTAGCTGTAGCAGAATTTTCTCGTTCTGTGACTAAAGTGGCCATGAAGTCAGCTTCGGTAAATATATCATCATTAAAGGGACATATCCCTGTCACTTTAAAACCTTCAATCGCATTCGTTAAAGTAGCAGCTTTAAAATATGCAGGTGCAAATATTGAAGCAATTTGGTAGACAGTAATTACCCGCCCTGGATGGTTCGTCAACCATTTTTCACACTTGCTGGAATAAAACTTTTTTAACGGGCTAAAACAACATCGGTCAAGTGGCTGCATACGGTGGCTACTATGAGGAGGAAGTGTTAATGCGATAATGTTATATTGTCGAAAAAAATCAACTGCTGCAATAGAACAATGGGAAGTGTGGTTATCCATTATCATTAGTACTGGTTGTTCCTTAGCATGATCTCGAAAATGTGTGGCATAATCAACAAACAAATCCTGATTGATGAAACTACCATCAGATACCATTCCAATTGAAGATGGCGCAGCTCCGTCCAAAAGTTCTGCCTTCATTCTTTTACGTGGATATATAAATGCGGGAGGAATAAATTGTCCACGAGCACTCATTGCACATACAACAGTAACATTGATATTGTATTGACACACTTTTTTCCTTTTGTAGAGAAAACTTTAGGGGGCTTGTTTGGGACAGTTGAAAATCCCGATTCGTCCATATTGTAAATTGCATGTGATGGAAATTTATATTTGTTCATTAACTCCGAGAGGTTTTTATAAAACCGCTCACCCTCACACTGTGGTTTATTAAACCCAACAGCCCTGGCGACGCTTGTAGCGGTGGGTTGCCTTAGGCCGTCGTCCCACCAAAGATACACGACAGTGACGCCACATCTCCGCGATGTCGCCAGCGTGTATCTTTCGTGTCCAGGGTTGCCAGGTGTGGCGCATTTGCGCCAAAGTGGCGCTTTTAAATTTCAAATGGCGTGTAAAATTTTGGTACATGCGCCGAGCGCCTAAAGTGGCGCTTTTGTATTTTGTATCGTGCACCTTGATTGTAAACTAGTCAAAAGAAGCATTGGTTTTGGTTGGTTCTTAATACTATTAATTTCATAAACAAATCCAACTACCAAAAGGGATCGTCTGCCATTCGCCTTTGAATGAGCGTGAACGTAAACTGGACTTTAGCACTACAGATGCTTATGACAACTTTGCTCGTCAACCGTCAAACCGTGACAGTTGTCATGTTGACAGTTGACATGGCGGCAACATTATTGTTTGTGGTTTGTGTTTTGAATTGAAATTGATTGATTTTGCTTTATATATAGGATGTTTTTTTTTGTTAAATATTTTAGAATATTTAATTTAGAAATATATAATGTTTTTGTTGTCATTATTTTTATGAAAAAAGTTATTTTGTAGAATTCCCATTTATTTTATTCCTATATTTTTTTAAAATAAAGTATATGAGTATTTAAACACATTTGTTTCTGATTACAAAAAAAAAACAAATTAAAATTAGGTAATTACTGTTATATTTAATAAAATAATAAATATGTATATCTATACCGGGTGCTGCATCTCATTACGCACCATAGGAATTACAATGCAAAAATAAAGAAATAGAAATTCCTGTCTCCCTAATTGCTTTAGCTAAAAAGTTTATAGGACCTTTTTGGTAGCAAATTAATTTTGTTATAAGAGGGTATTTTTATAAAACAAGATATTTGAATCGTGGAGGCAAAATTGTCGAAAATGTTCTTTCCCTTTTCTCTTTCCATCACCTGTTTGCTAATTAAGAAACAAACATTACCTTTTTTGAAACTTTACAGTATCAAATTTCTAAAATGATTTAATCTATACAGGAAAAAGTAAAGATGATAAAACTTTATTATTCTGGAACTAGTACACGGGAAATAAGTGCTTTATTTATAAAATATGAAATAGTTAAGAAAGTTAAGTTATGAAATAGTGTAATTATTAGTTTAAACTTTGTACAGTAGTTTATTGCAAATAAATATTGTTGTTATTACATAATATGACAGATTTTTTAAGTTTCAAAAAAGGTAATGTTTGTTTCTTAATTAGCAAACAGGTGATGGGAAGGGAAAAGGGAAAGAATATTTTCGACGATTTTGCCTCCACGATTCAAAAATCTTGTTTTATAAAAATTCGTTCTTATAGCAAAATTAATTTGCTACAACAAAGGTCCTATAGACTTTTTAGCTAAAACAATTAGGGAAGCAGGAATTTCTATTTCTTTATTTTTGCATTGTAATTCCTATGGTGCGTAATGAGATGCAGCACCCGGTATAGGAAACTATGAATAAAAGGAAATCCACATTTGTCCATTATTTGAAACTTCCGCTAATTTTTTAATAGTTTTTGTGTCCTGTCAAAAGGTGGCGCATTTTAGTGTCAAAACTGGCGCGTGACAGTTAGTAATACCTGGCAACACTGTTCGTTTCGAACCCATGTTTTAAAATCATTTTGTCCCCACCAACGCTGCGCCGAAGACACATCCAAATGCGTGTCGCCTTCGTGTTGCCGGGAGACTGGACTTGTCAATTGCGAAGCGACATTCAAGCTGTGTGTGTTGGCGTTTTTTTTTTCATTTATCGAAGTTTTGTTTTTTATGGCACAACAAAATGCTGAACTGGATTTTAATGGATGTCTGTGCAGCTCCTTAGCAGCAACAAACATTTTTTTTTTAAATTTTTCTCAATAAAAGCATGCACCTACCATTTTCTTTTTTTTCTATGCCGCAAATACCAATACATTGTAATCACATCCTCGTCTCCACTCGATGACATTTTGAGCTGAACTGAACAACTATAAACTATAACTATAATTATAAACGTAGGAAACACGAAACGCGTATCTTTGGTGGGGCAACTGCATGTCGCCTGAATGTGTCCAGGCGAAATCGTATCGCCTTCGCGTATCTTTGGTGGGACGACGGCCTTAATGTAACATCTTTGTGCCGTTTTAAAAATCCACGCAGCCAGCCCTTGCCTGCCATTTTTGAAGTTATATTAAAACGATGTTTTAATTTTTTTTTTCAGAGAACTCTTTACTTCTTTTACTTTCTCCATTTTCAATCCTCTATCTTGCTGCCTCCATAACCGCCGGTGAGCATAAAGCACGTTGAGAACTTTTGAATGCCTAAAAACCGTAAGAGTAATTTTGTGTATCCATTTTTTAGGGACAACACGCGAAAAAAGAAAAAAAGGTCGGGAAAGTAGCAGCGGAAGCGATGAAAATGACAACCATGATAAAACTACTCATGTAATGCCAAGGTCATTGCATGCTAACATTTGACAAGCGTCACATTCTCCAGCAGAACCTGTAAATATATCTGTTGCCGACTATTCTTCTCCATCGATGTCCCAACAAACCTATGATATGATCATCGATCCTGAAATTATAGTGGACGATGGCTATCATGAAAATAATCTGGGTCCATATTTTGGGTTGGCTACCCAGCTATCGACAAAAAAGAAGAGGGAGTTGTTACAAAATCCTTGGATCCCGCCCAGAAATTACGATTTTGAAAGTGATGCAAGCCATTTCAAAATAAAATTTAAGCATGCTTGGTTGGACTGCCGTAAGCATGCAACGATCAACCTTCACCTAACAGCCACAAATGCTGCAAAAAATTTTCTTGAAAATGTTCCTATAGACATCCAACTGCAAAGTGGACACCAAAAAGCAATTGATGAAAACAGACAAATATTGTCATTAATTATTTCTTGTATAGTATTTTGCGGTACACATCATATCCCTCTTAGGCGAAAACAAACAGATGAGGGTGTTTTATTAGATTTATTGAAGTTGAGAATCAATTCAGGGGACGACAAATTAAAGAGTCACCTGGAAAAGTGGCGTCGCAATGCAGTTTAGACATCGCCAAAAATACAAAATGAATTGATAAATTTATGTGGCAAAGTTATTAAAGAGAATATAATAAGGTTCAAAAGACCATGGCTTACGCAGTCTTAGCTGATGAAACAGCAGACATAGTTGGGAAAGAACAGCTGTCAATAGGAGTGCGATTCTACGATGAAAGATGATACATACAAAATCCTTTAGCAATTGACAATTTCTTGATTAGTTCTAACCTCCCCACCGAAGATTGCGTAGGGTTTGGATTCGATGGCTGTTCTACAATAGCAGGGAAAGAGGGGGGCGTACAAGCCATTTTGAGAAAAAAAATCCTCGTGCTTTATATTTTCATTGTTTAAGTCACAAACTCAACCTTGTTGTGAATGATGCGAACGCAGTGCCAGAAATTAAAACTACTGTCGCCACTGTAAAGGATGTTATAACGTTTTTCAGAGAATCGACTACACGTCGAAACTACGCATCCAAACCTATCACGATTGTGTAAGACGAGATGGTCCGAAAAATATAAATCAATTAGAAAGTTTTCTCAAAATTTCCCAGAGATTGTGTGATCTCTAGAAACGTTATCCATACAGGGAAATTATATCAGTTGCATTCAGCTGTTACAAAACCAGTATTTATTATTGCTCTACAAACAATAGCCAAATATTCAGCAGTTTTAGAGCCAGTAGTTAGTGAACTGCATACTAAATCGATCGACATGATCTCGGTGGGGGAACACATGAAAAATATCAAGGACATTCTCAGAAATGACCGCGAGTTTTCTGATAGAATAAGTAATGAAATGCTTCAATAAGCGCGAGCTGTTGCAATGACTATTAAAATTTATTTAGCCCTATATTTATTGATGGAAAATAGAAAGGTGAAATTATGCCATTTATCATTCTTTATTGAACATGCATGCTGGAACAAGCTGGTTTCAAATTATTTTAATAATTTCTTGTACTTTAATGCGCTTGCAAACATGAGACGTTTATATTTGAATTTTTTCTAGCAATATTTCCGCAACCTCATAAAAACCTGGTTAGGTTGAGGAAAAGGCACATTTTAACCCCGTTTTACAATATAGCCAATTTATTCGACCTAGTATCAAATATTATTCACCCTTTTATATAACAATCATATTATTCCTAGAACACATAAAATATCTAAAATATATGTCGATAAAACTCATATTTAACCCATAACAGTTAATTTGCATGTTTCTTAGAAAAATTAACTTTCGCCTCGTGCCGTTCTGTTACCCATGGCTGCCTCCCTACAAAAGAACGTTCCATCTGCCTTATATGACGCATCCTTCCATTTTAATTTGTTCTATTCTCATTTTAAGCGGCAAGGTTAAATTTCTACATATTGCCAAGTAATCTTAACATCTCAATTAATTTTCCTAACTATTTTTATGCCAATAAAATGTTTCCTATTTTCAGCACCCGCTACATCGTTCGATATGTTCCTAATGGGCGGAGACGACGAGTTCCCCGGTGACGAAATCATATTCTGCGACGCCAAGAATATACTCCCGAAACCCGAATTTAATTTATACGTTTCTGGGGTGTAAGGATTTTCCCATTTTCTGCAATAATCTTTCATTTTTACCCCTTTTATATATAATTTTAGCAACGGTTCCTTGGAAGAACCGGAAATGTTCGAGGTGACCAAACGGGTGAGCCCGAACGACGACGGGGTCTACAATATGTCCATAACGTTGGCATTTAATGCCAGTTATTTGGATGTGGGGACCACCAGGTTCGTTTGTCAACTGGACATACCCGGAACCAACTATTCTGAAGTAAAAAGTGTGGAATATTTTGTAGGTTAGTTTCGTATTTATTTCATAGTTGATAAGGAGCACAGCTTTATGCACTTTTGCCACGAACTTAATAAATATACCTGGACTGATAATTCAATGATAAGTAAATGACCACTACTAGGATGTCGCCATTTTGCGTGATTGTGTCCTTTCTATGTTGGTCATTCTGACAACTTTCAGTTGTGCAAATTGTAGGGAAACAACACAATTAAAATTTTTGGGAGGTTATGTCTACAAAAACAAAATAGAAAGTTACATTTAGTTAAGAATTTAAGATAGTTGCGTTAGATATGAAATTTTTTTGTACTTGTTTAATAATTTCGTTCAAATTTATGAAAGAAAGGAATACTCACCTAAAATGAGACAAAGTTTCAATTAACTTGGGATAGATGCATGCACTAAAATATGTATTACTCTCAAATTTTATTATATACAGGGTGTTACTTAAAGGTATGTCATAATTTAAAAGGGACATTCCTGGACCGATTTTAAGTCAAAAAGTTCATATAAAGAAGGGTCCTAAAATGATTAGTTTTTAAGATACAGGGTGTTAAAGTTTTTTTTTTTCGTTTTTAATAAATTTTTCAAATACGGTTTAAAATATTGAACTGAATTTTGGCACAGGATATTATGGCATAAAAACACATTTTTTAGATGTTCTGTTTTTTAGCAACCAGAGCTATGATGAATTTTTAATACAATTTTACAAAAAAAATACTACGCCATTGACGACGAAAAAAATTATGATTTTATATTAATTATCAATCAATTATAAACAAAAAATTCCTCTATGACTTTTGCCGTAAATCTTACCGTTTGGGTGTAATCGTTAATTAAAAAAACGTCTTTTATGCATAAAATGCATCTTTAAAAATTATGAAAATAAATCAAGTTAGCTTTGCTCGTTGCCAGCAACTATTTTTTGGTTGTTGTAAACATTATGACACTGACATTAATGATTATTTTTGATTTTGTTAAGTTTGATTTTATTTTCAGTTTTTATTAGGTACATTTTTCAAATATTTATTTTCAAGCTATTTTTTACAAACTGGTGAACAAAAAGCAACAACAATTAAATACAATACATACATATATAATTTACAACAAATGTTGGAAATGACCACCTCTTGCCTCTATGCAGGCTTCTGCTCTTCACATCCGTCAATAATTCTATTTCTTAGTTCTTCTAATCTCACAATTGGTGTCTGATAAACCAATGTTTTTAGGTGTCCCCACAAAAAAAATCTAGGCTATTTAAGTAGGGTGATCTAGGTGGCTAAAACTGTGGTCCTCCACGGCCTATTCATTTATTTCGGTAGACTCTATTTAAATACTCACGAGCCAATATGCTAAAGTGGGCTCGAGCACCATCATGCATAAACCAAAGTTGTTACCGTAACTAAAGAGGAACATCTTCGAGAAGCAAAGGCAAATCATTTTGGAGAAAATTACAATAATTCTGTCCGTTAAGGCGTCCTGGTAAAAAAGATGGTCCAATTAAATGATCGGATACGATACCGATCCAAACGTTTATTGAAAATTGTTCCTGAAAATGTGTCTCTGTAATCGCATGAGGGTTTTCTTGAGCCCAGTAATGATCGTTATGGAAATTGATTATTGCATTTCTGGAGAAATTAGCTTCGTCCATAAACAAGATGTTCGCACCAAATTGAGGAATTTCTGTTACTTTTTGGAGATACCATCTACAAAATTGCATACGCGGTTCATAATCTCTAAGAAGCAATGCCTGAACCCTTTGTATGTGAAAAGGATATAACAAAGAATCCCTTAAAATTTCCCAAACCGTCTAGTAGCAGATGTTCAATACCATACCAATTTTTCGTGTACTTGTGGTCGGATCCTCTTCGACTGCATGTAGGACAGCCTCTTCAACTGCCGGTGTCCTAACTGTACGGGGCCTTCCCTCGGAAGAATTAGCCTTAAAACTCCCAGATTCAGCCAGACGACGATGAATGTTTATAAATATTCTTCTATCTGGGACAGCGCGATTAGGATACCTTTCTTGATATAAATGCCGCGCCTCCATAGCATTACCATTGGCTAGTTCATAAAGGAAATGCATTTGCGTCATTTCCAAATTAGAATAATCTACCATTTTTTAACTAGTACAATTCTAAGTTACATAATCTACAATACAAATTTTAAGATCCAAAGGGTACTAAAAACAAACTGTCAAGAATAATTACTAACGCAAGTGTCATAATGTTTAAAACAACAAAAAACAATTTCTGGCAACGAGCAAAGCTAACTTGATTTATTTCCATAATTTTTAAAGATGCATTTTATGCATAAAAGACGTTTTTTTAATTAACGATTAACACCCAAACGGTAAGATTTACGGCAAAAGTCATAGAGGAATTTTTTGTTTATAATTGATTGATAATTAAGATAAAATCATAATTTTTTTCATAAGTCAATGGCGTAGTATTTTTTTTTGTAAAATTGTATTAAAAATTCATCATAGCTACGCCACTGGTTGCTAAAAAAAAGTAGGTGAACATCTAAAAAATGTGTTTTTATGCCATAATATCCTGTGCCAAAATTCAGTTCAATATTTTAAACCGTATTTGAAAAATATATTAAAAACGAAAAAAAAATAAAACTTTAACACCCTGTATCTTAAAAACTAAGCTTTTTAGGACCCATGTTTATGTGAACTTTTTGACTTAAAATCGGCCCAGGAATGTCCCTTTTAAATTATGACATACCTTTAAGTAACACCCTGTATAATAATATTTTATTAATCTCATAAACTTTTTGATATTTATATCTCTAACTAAGTACATATAACATTACTGGCGTCTGGGGTATTATTTACAAACAAACAAAATGATGACGGCAACAGCTGTCAAGTTACGAAGTTACTTCAACCAAACACGTCCAAGCGCACACGATTGGTTATGTTATAACGGGACTGTTCAAGGTCAACCAAGGGATTAACGGCAGTTAAAATCGATAGATCGCTTGGAATCGGTTAATGTCAATGAAAAAAATAAATTTAGTTTTTGATATATCACACGTCAGCGTCGCAACTTCATAACCTTTAGCCATATTTTAGTGAGTAAGCGCCTTACTCGGTTGCCTTACGATATCTTAAGCGTTACGTCTTCATATGGTTGCGCTCGAATGACATCATGTCTAACAGCTGTCAGAGTCTAAATATTAGCTAATACCCTTCATTGGTATTGCATTCGTTTTGAAGACTGATTTTAACCATGATACTAATACTCGAGAAGATAAACCCACGCGCATGAGATGAGCCTATATCTCTCGCACGCCTGACGTCAGTCGATGACAAATTTCCCCAGGAACAGTTTTTAATACATGAACAGAGTTTTTATACATTTTAATATGACGTTTCGTTTTTGCTTTAGATGTTCGATGGATTTAGGGTTAGGGCATGGTTTATTTGTTTTGTGTGTATTTTGTGTTTGTTTTTAGTGACAAATGTGGCAGAGTTTATTAAATTATAATAATTAAACATTTTTTATCATGGTGTACTGTGCAGTGCTGGGTTGTTCAAGCAACAACAACAAAAAAAGTAAGGTAGTTTCGGATTGCCGATTCTTTAGATTTCCAAAGGACAAACAAGTTTGCCGACAATGGATTACAAAACCATTTTAATAACACGTCTACCCATAAGCAATTTAAAAAAATATAGATTATAGATACTTAAGAAAGTGAAATTAATTGGTTGTATGTCATCAATGGCATCATGCATTTTCTTTTGGCATTTACTGGTAACACTATTATTACCAACAACCAATGGGTACTCATATGTATACTTAGCGCACACAATTTTATGAAAGTTAATAGTCACAATAGGCTGTATATCAATCCTCTATTTTTGTTTTATTTTTTTTACAACATAATAAAATATGTACATATTATATCACTGATATTTTTCTGCAGAGGCATTCGTTTAAAGTAAAAAAAGTAAAAAAAACCATAAATCCTTTTTTTTTTGGCTATAAAGTATTATTAATTTATTATTAATTAAGAAGCCTTCAAACGTTTCATATTGTGTATATTTATTTTCAAATTAAAATACCTTAAATAATAAAAATCGTTTTTTAAACCTTATCCAAAACCAAAATAGGCATTTATATTATATAAGGCTTTAGAGTCCATAAAATGAGAGAATATGCCGGTGACGTAAAATGCGCACAAACCCACTTTAAACCAAAAAATCAATAAAGGGGAGGCCCCATATTTCCCTGATTAGGTTTACTTGACCGTAAATACATGCATCTCTCTCTTTCACATCTGCTAGAATTCTACGCTTCTACGCTTAACGATAGCCAGCTTAGATGCGCGAAGTCTGACGTCACCGGCATATTCTCTCATTTTATGGACTCTACTATCCTTGCACGGATCCACGAATCCTAAATGCTATTAAGGAAATAGTTTACATCCTATTATAATAATCATAACATATTTCATACTTATAATAATACCTAATAAGTAATATTAAATAAAAAAGGCTTTAAAATACTGCTTTTCCATCAGACAAACAGAATTTTTGTCATCGAGTGACGTCATGCGCAAAGTCACACGAAATTGCATCGCCAAGTGGGTTTATCTTTCCAGTAATAGTATCATGGATTTTAACCATTAACACACCCATTTGCCTAAGTTTTCAAAACGTTTTAAGTCTAAATCCGATCTCATACATTTTTAGGATCTAGATCGTAACAAAATAAAAATTTTCGCCCTGAAAACGTTGTTACATGCAGATTTTGCCCTAAGCATGTAACATGGGATTTCCTATAAATTCGGGCAAAAGTTTATGGGTTTTGGTATCGGCTTGAAAGGGTTGTGTGATTTACAGTTTTATTATACAGGAATTTGGGGTTTGATAGTAATGCAATTTATTTATTTTTAAGGCTTTTGGGGTTTGATTATTTTTAGGAATGTATTTACCTACCCTATCCTGTCAGCACACCTCTGTGGAGTTAGTCGTATTATGGTTTTCTTAGTCCCTATACATGTACCTGGTGTTGGGAACTTTCTGACCTTTGATTTGTTTGTCAAGAGTTTCTATGAGGCCGGTATATGTCTGAGGTATGGAGGGACTTCTAGAGGGTGCCACAGATTGCGCTATGAGTGGAGTAAATAAGACCTTTTAGATGGTGATCCGTTAGTGTAGGAAAACTTACAAATACTTTCTTCTATAGCGGAATCATGTTGGGCAAGGTATCCTAATTGATTTGAAATTGGCCCTAGTTTTGCTTGCTGTATTTCCCTTCAATTCTTCAAGTTAAGTTTTAGTAAATAAACGTGCCTTGACATCTGGTTTCTAACCCTACTAGCCGATTGACAGTGACTGTGATTGACAGTAATGACTATTGACACACTTGTTGTTGTGGAGGTTTGGCAGCGTTGCTGTTTCCCATTAAAGTTTGGTTTCCATTTGGCGGATGACGGAGCGTCATAAATCAGGCAGAGCGACGTAAGAGGAAAATTGGAATTTCGTAGCCCCGTTGGGAAAATTTTGTTTCTAGTTTTCCATGTTTTAGTATCCGAGCAGTATCATTTGTATCATTGCTGTGGTATTGTGGAATTTCTATTTTGGTAGAGTGAGGCTCCGCGTAGTTTGCACCAAGAGGCAGGGTCAGATCGTGTCGAAGAGAGAGAGTGACAAGTTCATTGCCAGTGTCACCTGTCATTGTCTGGTCGGTTGTCAGTTCCTTGTCCAGCCGGTAGCCATCCCGTTATCAGAAAGAACAGTCGACATTTTGTGGTTTTAAGGAAAATTTAAGTTCATCTTGCCGGTAATTCGGTTGAATGGAAAAATATTCCTCCCAAGTTTTAGGGTTTAATTTGATGAACGTCTAGTGGGAAGTTGTAGCCGAGAGGATTTCGGATTGACCTGATATTTTTGGATTTGGTCGGCTGCTCCCACACCATTTATGGGATTTTGAAATTTTCTAACCACAAAACGAGACTCTAGGCCTCGCTCGCCACCTTAGGTATGTAGCAACATGTTGGTAATTGCCATAGAATTGATTGTGTGTTTGTTTTACTGATTTTTTTGTCCTCTATTTTAGAGGCCCCTCTCTTTTTTCTCATTCTCTCCTCTATTCTCTGGTCTCTTCCTATTCTCTGGTTTCTTCTGGTCATCCCAACACTGTTGGCAACCGGCTGAAGTGAGCCTCAACACAGCCTGGACTGAGCATTGTACTGTGGCTCTGCGATTTTGGATTGGAACTTGCCTGAAATCGACTTGCCCATGTGGCCGTTACCCTGGTTGTAGCTGACTGGTTCCAGAGCTGTCGAGTTAAGCTACCTTAGCCAAAATACACAAGAGATTAGAGGACACGCAAGTTTTTGCACATTTTATTTTATTTTTCTCTTATTGAACTAACGGGTTGGGGGTTGATTTATTAATTTGAATTTTATGGGCTTATTTTCTTTTATGTAAAACAAGAACGTTAAGGGGTTCTTGCTAAGTCTATTAATATTAACCTGAGGGTTTTCATTTGAGTCGAGCATCGATATAATTGATTTTGACATTGAGCCTGGATCACCTTGTAAGGGATCGGCTATTTGCTACAAATAACCTATTTAGTCATAATGTTGGTTGTTGGTTAACAGGTTGTATTGCACCAACATACCATTAATAGGCTTTTAAATTCGAACCTTACTATTTAAAAGTTTTATTTAGATTAATGTGACTTGACTAGAGTTTGTAAAAGGTATTTAGGGCCAGTGAGGTATTGTGAATTAGGCTCCAAACATATACTTCTTGTAAACAACACGTGATCACGTTTTGGATTTTCCCCTTGAACAGTAGTTCAGTGCGGATTTGTTTTTTTTTTCTTACTAATTCCTCGCCTTAAGCATACCTCAAGTAACTCTTAATTCTTTTATCAATTTTTATTTATTTAAAATTACTACAGTATTACATTTTGAATAATTATCTAAATGTAAATATCTCAGTGGAATTTAATTTTTTTTATATAAATGGAAGTGACTATGTAAATTCTTGGATACTTATATCAATCTGGTGGACCTATGGATTGTTATTTGAGTTTTTCCCAAATTATTTTCAGCTTTTAGGATCTAGGTACAAGCATAAATATAGGTCATCATTTTCTTGATTAAGGGGGGCTTATATTACCATCATAATATATCAGGGTTTGGTGTAAAATATTTAAATTAAGTGCAACAGCAATATCTGTGCAACATCACCTTTACGTTCTTCACTAGATTTTTTGCAAATCTATTCGCTCTTTTGATAATTTATTCTTTTCTGCATTTTTATTTGGTTTGGATGTCTTAACTGTCTCATATACATACATTAATATTAAATAAATTAAAACTAATACTAAGAAATATAATGCTTCTCAACTCTAAAAAAATATCAAAAAATTAATATCAATATTTATTTTTTATTATTTTGTTTACATATCGAGCTAATTAGCGGTCTCGGGAGACCGCTAACAAACGCTTAAAGCGCCTTATACGGTGACGTCATGACTTGATCTCTCGAATGAGATGTCTTAAAGACGCTTACTCGCTAAAATTTGGTTTTTTTTATATATTTTTTGTTGGCAACACTGAATAAATTCAGAGTGACCAACATCAAAAAGACACAACCACCATAAAAATGGTCATTTTTGGTTATGTATGGCCAGGTATATTTATTAAGTTCGTGACTTTCGCTAATAATAATAATAATGCGCATTTATCCTCCTGCACCGCTAGATTCACTTGATTTAAAGAGGACAACCGAAGGTCTGACTGACAATTCTTTGATGACTGAAGGTAGAAGAATTTTTTCTCTCTCTTTTTTTCATGCATGCACTGCTTATTTGAGTAATTATTTGTGACTTATTGATTTTTTATTTGTTTCAGATAGCGGTAAAGACCGCATAAGCTCGTCTATATATTTGGTGCTTCTTATAGTGGGATCTCTGGTATTTGCAACTTAGAAAAATTCGCTTCTGTTAGAGGGTGGCATTGTGAAGTTTTATTAATGTTTTGTTATGTTTTATGTAAAATATTGTACAAATGTATATTTATAAAAGTAAATTATTGTTTATTGTACATTTTATTTTAATAAATTCTTTAACAGTAGACCTAATAGAGCTATACCAAAGTTTCTTATTGTAAATACATATAGTGTTTATTTTTGTAATTTCTAGTCTAATAATTTAGTAAACTTGTTACAACTTACTAGTTTTCTTTTATTTTGTTCCTCTTTTTGTTTAAATCTTTTAAAGTCCATAATGAAAACTTACTAAGGCGAAAATTTCTACATAGAGAACAGCACCATGTCCATAGTTCTTAGGCAATATTAATTAATTAAGTCATTTTTATTGTATGTAATTGTAACTTAATTAAGTCATTTTTATTGTATTTCAGGCTGCTAAGCTCACATTTCTTTATTCCTGTATTTTAGGGAAATTTTTTCGATATTCCTAGTATTTTATGTCCATTTTTCTAGATTATTAAAATTTTTGATATTTTTTTTCTAGTCCGGGCTTTTGGGGGCATTTTTTTATGATTCCAGGCATTTAGGCTCATTTTTTGACACTCGTCGCTGATTCAGAGTCACTTTTGTTGTAATTTTATGCTTTTCAGTTCACATTTCTGGATCTTCCTAAGCTCATGTTTTCTAGATTCCTAGAACATGGGATTATTTTTCTAGTAATCTATGTTTTTGGGGTCATTTCCTTGTGTATTTCAGTCATTTGAGGTCATTTTTTCTATATGTGAAGTCCAAGTTAGTAGTTCATATATCTATTTCGTTAAGTATTCCAATGATTTGAGGTAATTTTTTCCATATTCCTAGGATTTAGGATTTTTTCTTGTATTCCAGGCTTTTGAGGGCATTTCTTTATGTATTCCCGTCATGTAAGGCCATTTTTTTAGATTCCTAGGATTTATAGTCATTTTTCTTATAGTCCAGGCTTCTTTGGGCATTTCTTCATGCACTCCAGTCATTTAAAGTATTTTTTTTAATATTCCTGTTATTTTGGGTAATCTGTCTTTGGGTAGCCCGTATTTTTAAAAGATTTCTTTATGTATCCCAGTCATTTGAAGTAATTTTTTCTATTTTTCTGGAATCTTCGGCTCATTTTTCTTGTAGTCCGGGTTTTTCGGAGTATTTTGTATCGATTCCATGTATTCGGGGTAATTTTTTGATACTTTTTAGGAATTCAGGGTCATTTTTACCGTATTGCAGTCTGTGAAATTCACCTTTCTTTTATTCCTGTATTTTAAGGTAATTTCTTCAATATTCCTGATATTTTATGTCCATTTTTCCAGATTAATAGAATTCAGGATTATTTTTTTCTAGTCCAGGCTTTTGGGGGCATTTTTTTATTAATTCCAGGCATTTGGGCTTATGTTTAGATACTCATCATGGATTCAGGGTATCATTTTTTCTATAATTTCATGCTTTTCAGTTCACATTTTGGTGTTCATCCGGTCTTTCTAAGCTCATTTTTTCTGGATTCCTAGGATATTTCATTTGAGGTAATTTTTTCTATATTCCTTGAATTTAAGGATAATTTTTGTTGTATTTCAGGCTCTTAGTTTCACATTTCTTTATTCCAGTCATTTTTCTGGATTCGTATTATTTGGGTCATTTTTCTTGTAGTCCATACTTTTCACGACATTTCTTTATGTATTTCAATCATTTGAGGTCATTGTTTCTATATTTCTGGGATTTAGGGTTTTTTTCTTGTAGTTCAGGGTTTTAAGGGCATTTCTTTATAAGTAGTCCAGTCATTTAAGGCCATCTTTTTATATTCCTAGGATTTATAGTCATTTTTCTTGTAGTTCAAGTTTTTCGAAGATTTTATATTCGTTCCAGGCATTTGGGGTAATTTTTTGATACTTTTTGTGGTGATTTTTTAACAATTTGATTTTTTGTATTTCGGTCTGCATCAAGTTCATATTTCTTTATTCCTGTATTTTTGGGTAATTTTTTCGATATGTCTGGTATTATGTCATTTTTTCTAATAGGATTTAGGGTCATTTTTTTTAGTCCTGGATTTTAAGGGCATTTTTTTATTGATTCCAGCCATTTGGGCTCATATTTCGATATTTATCAGGGCCATTTTTGTTGTTTTTCATGCTTTTCAGTTCACACATTCCTGTATTCCGGTTCTTTTAAGCTCATTTTTTTCTGGATTCCTAGGTTCTCGGATTATTTTGGGATCATTTCTTTGAGTATTCCAGTCGTTTAAGGTAATTTTTTCTATATTGTTTGGATTTAAAGTCATTTCATTTTACATTTATGTATTCCAGTTATTTTTCTAGATTCTTTTTATTTGGAGCCATTTTTCTTGTAGTCCAGACTTCTGGGTCATTTTTTTTTGTATTAAAGTCATTTGAGGTAATTTTGTTTATGCTTCTAGAATTTTCGTTCATTTTTGGGTAGGCCAGCCTTTTAGGGACATTTTATATGGATTTCAGGCATTTAGAATCATTTTTTTGACGCGTTTCAGGGATTCAGGGTCATATTTCGGTATTCCAGTCATTTGAGGTAATTTTTCTATATTCCTGCAACTTTGGGTCATTTTCTTATAGTCTCCAGTAATTTGTGGTCATTTTTTGATACATTCCAAGGAATCGGCGTCACTTTTGTAGTATTCCAAGCTTCACAGGTACATACATAACACTGTTGTAAGTGGCACACAGTTCTGAACTTAATCGTTTAAATGAATTATACGACTATTCGTTAATGCTTAACCCTAAAAAGTGTTTGAATGAATTAAATGAATTTTAACCGTAAAAATTTTGTGAAATGTGTTAGTGTACTAATACACATTCAAATAAAGAATGCACAGTTAACAGTGAAAAAATTCATTCGTCATTAAGGTTAATTTATGATCGAACGATGGGTCTCTATAACCGAATCATTACGTTCCAGTTGTTCATATAACATAGTAACATCTTTTTTAACTCATTTCCTTGAAAAGCGGTTATTAATAATCACCAATTTTATTCTTAATTGTTCTGTTGTTTATGTATAATATTTGTATATTGTTCTAATTTTCACAGTGATTTTCATTTATTCCGCCTCTTGTTAATGAATTATCTGATGAACTAGGTTAGGTTGAGCAAAAAAAATCAATACCTTATCTAAATTTCCTCCTCTTGACTGATACAACAAATTTTCAAATTGTCATTTTGTTTTGTAATTGTCTTTATATATTAGTTTGAAACGAAGGCATTTATTATTATTAAAGAAAAGACTGAAACAAAAAAAAATGATTTTCTATTAACAAGAATCAACATTTCACATCCAACAACATAATAGACTTTAAGCTTAACCTATGTGGCATCTTATTAGGCTTCATTAACAATATTTTTGTCAACAGTTAACTCAATATCCACCCAATCTTTAGGCTTCCTAAGTACCTCCAATAAAGTCTCTTCGGGAGAGTCCTTTAGCGGTTGATTCATGTACTCCCATTTCTTTAAAACATCAATAAGTTAATTTACTTTCATAAAAATTCACTTTAAACCTACCGCATATAGGGGCAAAGACATCAGAATGCTCTCGTATCGTGCCCCAGGGGTATACAATCCAAATTTAGTACCTCTATCATAAATCAGATTAAATTCCACATATCTTCCTCGCCTTAATAGTTGCCATTCTCTCTCTACTTTAGTGTAACTAGCCAATTTATGCCTTTGAACTAAAAAAAAATCATACTTACTAACTCCCCTTAACTAAGTTGAGTTCTTACCCAAGGGCAAATAAGAAGGTATAACAGCGTTAGCGCAATCAGTGACGAACTGCAAACACTCCTCACTACCAGGAGTGTCCAGATCGTCAAAAAATATGCCTCCAACTCCTCTTCTTTCACCCCTATGGGGAATATGGAAGTAATCGTCGCACCATTTTTTAAACTTGGGATAGTAACTCTTGTCATGTTTGTCACAAGTGTTTTTTAATACCGTGTGAAAGTGGATACAGTCGGCACTATTGAGGTAGTAAGGAGTGAGATCGGTACCACCACCGAACCACCATTGCGTTTCCAGACCACTTTGAACCTTAAATTAGTGAGTTGTTAGGTGAGTTATGATAGTTGTGGAACACTTAAATACCTCAAAGTATCTGTAATTAAAATGTATCGTGGGAACCATAGGGTTTACGGGATGTATCACTGCACTAATTCCTGCAGCGAAAAATGGCAATTTGCCTTCCTCCAGTTTTTTCCCTCGGGATCTCATCTGGGCCACAGCACTGGGAGGCAACTCGCCTTTTACTACCGATATATTGACACCAGCCTTCTCAAACACCTTAAATAATGTCAATATAATGTACTAATTCTTAAGTGATTGGAAAAAGTAATGAACAAACAATAAATAATATTGTAACTGAAATATTGAAGAAACAAAACTTATATAGACATTCTCAATTGAATAGCATACACGGTTAGTATTAAGTTGATAACTGTAATTGGTGCTGCTGATACTGTAAACAAATAACTATATACTCACTTTCCCATTTTGTAAAACACAAGTAATGCCACCGCCACCCTCTTGCCTTTCCCATCTATCCACTATAAACTTCGTGTTGTCCTCCTCTTCTAAAGCTTTGCAAAACTCACTCTGGACCTTCATGATCATCAATTCCATTTTGGTTTTCATATCATCAGGGTTATCGGTCAAATGTTGCACTGGGGTGATAGGAATGGCCATAAAGCCGGTGGTGTCGATTGAGGTTTTGTCTGAAAACAGGGCGAGACCTGTCGTGAAGGAACCTCCATACTGTCTGAAAGAATTGTTAATATATTTCTAGATCGGTGGATAGGGAGGCGAGGATCGATGGAATGGCCAGCACGGTCTCCCGATTTGACGCCATTAGACTTTTTCTTATGGGGATATGTGAAAACTATTGTATACAAAACTAAACCCACTGACTTAGCTGACTTACGAAGACGAATATTATAACCCTGGCAATTAGATCGATCACACCTGAGATGTTGAGTAACGTTAGAAGAAATTTCAATTTACGGGTAGGGTGTTGCCAAGACGTTCGTGGCGAGCATTTTGAACATCTCCTACATGGACATTATTGTTTAGATTTGTATTATGTATAAGTTTTTGAATATGCTGTAACAATTTTTGGCAAATAAATAATTTTCTTTTCTAAATGTAATTTTTTGAATTTTACTTAATATTTCACACGACATTGTATACAAAATATGTCTAAAATGATCTGAGGAATCTAAAATTAATTAACATATAGGGTGTTATGTTTAAACTAAGCAAGTTGGTATGGACCACCGTTATCTGGATCACCCTGTATAAAAACTATAAAAACCAATCGACGTGTTCGAGCGTTTTTTCCAACACGCTCCCATCTATTTATTAGCTAATTTATTCCATTTGGCTGACACACACTGTATGTAAAACGATGTTTTAATGTTTCATCTTATGTTTCATTATATAGGTCACCATCAGGAAGTTTTCAGTCATTTTTTAAATTGTTAGAAACACTATTAAATGGGATTATTAATAATACAAACATTATTATGGTAGGGGACTTTAACACAAATCAGCCAGAAGCTCTAGGCCTCTCTGACACCCTGGAAAACTATGGGTTTAAGCAAACAATTATTAGCAATACAAGGTCTGGCACATGTCTCGACAATATCTTTATTAACTTTGAAATGGATTCTTTTGTATCGAACGTTGTTGATGTTGGAATATCTGATCATCTTGGTCGGGAAATCCACCTACCCATCAGTGCCAATATCAATAGTAAGGTGAGTATCTGTAACAGGTTATGTCGACCATTAATGCAAAGAGGTATGTATGTATTCTTTGATTGAGTCTCTTCGTGTGACTAGGCTTTTGTGTCGGATGTTGGTGAGTGTTTCAGGGAATTTATGGAAAATTTGAAGGAGGTCTACATTCAGTCCTTTCCAGAAAAAAACATATAAAATTAGATCTGATCAAACTTGCGGTATGGCCTGGTTTGATGCTAACCTAAAATCAATGCGAGAACATCTACATCTCTTAAGTGAAGTTTCTCGACAATACAATTCTCCAGCTGCTAACAGAGAATATCAAGCAAAGATCAAGACTAACGATCATACTGAAGCACTCTGGCAGGTTATTAAATCTAATATGGGCATTTAAAAAATTAAATAAAAAAATTAAAACAAATTAAAAAAATAAAGCAAATCGCGATAACTTCGATTTAAATGTTAAGCTTATAAAATCAATGAAAAATGTGATAATTGAAACTAATAAACCGATGTCTCCAAAATAACACTTTTCCAGAAATACTAAAGTCAGCCAAAGTAATGCCAAATTTTAAAAAGGGGGACCGTAACAAACCGGAAAACTATCGGTCAATCTCATTACTACCAATTTTTTCAGATTGATAAGATGATAAGATTTTTGAGAAGTGCATTGCTACGCAGTTCACAACCTGCCAGTTTAGTTTCTGAAAAAACAGGAATACAATGGCAATCCTGGCCTTGTTGCTTTTGTCAGGGATTCTTTTAATAACTTAAATTTTAGCAGTGTCTTGTTCTCTGACTTGAGCAAGGCATTTTATTCTGTGCCCCGTAGTATTCTGTTGCAAAAACTTGCTAAGTATAGTTTTAGCCCAGATAGTATGAGGTTTCTGGCTTCGTATTTGATAGATTGGGGGCAGGTTGTGAGTGTGAATGGGGTGTCATCAGCTTAAAATAATATTACCATAGGGGTTGCAAGGCTCAGTTTTGGGTAGCGATCGACCGATACCGATATATCGGCTATATCGGCCGATGTGTAAAAAAATAACCATAGCAGTTTAAAACATTTTATTTTTTTATTTTTAAATTTAAAGTATAATTCAAACAACTTAATCTTAAGAAATTATGGTAGATATAATATGAAATAGAGGCATTTAATATGAATAATGTAGTTTAGGGAGTTTAGGCAAATTATCATGTAAAAATATTAGTGTCTCGGTTGTTTCTGGATTCAGCCGATTCCTTTTTGCCGAATTTACGGTTCCAGCTTTTGAAAACATTTGCTCACTTGCAACACCGCCAACTGGTGCAGATAAATATATAAGAGCTTGATTATAAATAATGGTAGAACTTCTCGTTTTTCTTGCCACCAAGAAATAGGATTCGCTTTTCTTTCAAGAAGAGGATGTTTTTTATATTCTGCAATTTCAGCATTCACTTCTTCACAAATGGATGCTCTAGAAGATGATTTTGTGTCACAAGATGTTGTTGGAATGGTTTTTGTTGTTGTGGAACTCATCCCTTCTCCGGCAAATTCTTCGTACACTTCCCAAAAAGATTTTGGCCAGATCTAGACACAGGTTCAGAAGTTCGAGCATACTTAGCAAGTGGTTTGTCGTCATCACTATCAATATCTATAGTTTCATTTATTGTATCTGAAATGACAGGGGAACTAGAATGTTCTACAGATGTATTGGTTTC
The DNA here is from genome assembly GCF_022605725.1 of Anthonomus grandis grandis. Classification (NCBI taxonomy): domain Eukaryota; kingdom Metazoa; phylum Arthropoda; class Insecta; order Coleoptera; family Curculionidae; genus Anthonomus; species Anthonomus grandis. The sequence continues at coordinate 7,551,130 of NC_065547.1, forward strand.
TATTATTAGCGACTTTAGATTTGTAGTTATGTATTCGCATATAAAATCAAGGTCTTTTGTTGTAAAAAAATTGTCTTTGAAGCGAGGATCCAAGAAAGTCGCGATGGTATAACATTTTTTTAGAAATATATTCTGAAATCGTTTTTTTAAGCTGCTTTTCAATTCTTCTTTCATTGTACCTACTCCTGCAAAATTAGCGTTTTCTTTGTTAAGATAGGCAGTGATAGTCGAAACAAATGGAATGACTTCAGATATGCAGCAGTCTGTGGAACTTGTAATTTTTGTAATGTGTTCAAATGGCTTTAACAAATTTAAAACGCTTCCAACTAATTCCCATTCGGAAAATGTCAAGTCTGTAAGAGTCCCATGATCCAAAATATATAAATTTACCGCTTGTTTTTGTTCAAGTAGGCGAGATAGTAGATAAAATGAGGAATTCGAACGTGTTTGTACATCCTGGAAAAGTTTGTGTTTGGGAAGGTTTAGTTGTTCTTGAAGTTTACTTAGTTTATCGCAAGCAGTTTGAGAGTGATTAAAATGCGAAACGATTTTTCTTCATTTTGCTATTAAATCACTGACTGCACGTTGACTTCCTATAGCATCCTGTATTACAAGTTGTAAAGAATGAATAAAAATGAGTAAAGCTTCATAATTTACTTTTGCCTTAACAAAACCATTCCTCATATTGGCAGCATTGTCTGCTAATACTAAGTGAACATGTTCCCTTTTTATATTCCATTCTTGTAACAAAGAATGAAATGCTTCAGCTATGGCGTCTCCTGTATGAGATCCTGAAAACTTCTTGCAGACAAGTGAAAAATGGGATCTCTGGTTTAAACTTAAACATGTTTTTTTCAAAAAAATGGATTGTGAGAGACAAAAAAGAACTGTTTGTATATTTGCACATCCAAACATCTGTAGTAAAAGATGCTTTTCTCAACATATTTGAAATTTTTTGAGTCACTTGTGCTTTACATCTTGAGTAAATATCTGGTACAACTTTTTCTCTGAAGTATCTGTCAGAAGGAATTTGATAATTTGGAATTGCTATCTTCAGTAACCAAGTAAAGCCACCATCTGATACAATGCTGAATGGCTGATTATCTAAACATATCATTTCACCTAACTGAAGTGAAACTCCTTCGCTTTGGATGAATTGATGTCCCACTTTTGCATTTGCTTGAGAGGATCAGCCAGTGAGACTTGCAATAGCTTAGAGTTAGAAGTAGAAGTACTTCTAGAAGGTCCAGCCGTTTCTAAAAAAAAACAATAGACTCAGGGTGATCAAAAAATCAAAACGTTGAAATAAACGGGAATATTATTTGTTTTTAAATAAAATCAGATCGTAGGTGTTAATAAAACGATTTAAAGTGATAAAAAAGAAAAATTTTCCCCCTCCTACACAAATTTCTTTAATTTCCCCAAATTCCCAACAATATACTAAATTCTTCACATTTTTAGCAAAAAATCTTTAGGTGGTTTGCCCCTGGGGGTAATTTTTTTATGCAAATTCCTTTAAAATTCCTTAAATTCCTAATAAATCCCTAGATTTTTAGCAAAAATTTCCTGGGTGGTTTGCCCCTCATTTCAATTCTAATATAATTCTGAATAAGCAGGTGTTTGTAAATATTTTTATAACTTAAACTGGAAAATAAAAATTTAGTACTAACCTGAGCTTGAATCAGTCTCATTCAATTTATAATATTCTTGAGGGTGTTTTTTCTCTAAATGGTATTTCATGTTTGAGGTATTCGCCGATTTTCCCACTCCCCCCAATGAAATGGTTATGTCACACAATTTACATTTTGCGATGGATTTCTTATCTGCTGGGGATTTATTGATTCTTGATGAAATATTTCCAATAAATACTTTTTCCATCCATTCCGCTACTTTGCACTTCACCAAACTCCAATTAATAATATGTCTTTGTTAAAGAATAACTAAATTACGCCAAGAAATAAACGATCTGCTTTAAGAATGTAAATACTGAATGCACGGCGTCGGCACTAAACGCACGGGACACGGGATTCACCGAAAAATTAAGGGAATTTACCAACGACTTTGAGCTGAGCCGTATAAATTACCGCCTGTTGCTGTGATGCCAAAGTGCATTTTTTGTTTTTATTTTTATGATTTTAAATTGAACGTTAAAGAACTATAAATTATATTACAGAATATTCAGATTTTAGACATTAATAATGTTATCAATTAAAAAAAGGCCGATATGCCGATATATATCGTTATCGGCCGAGACTTTATCGGCATCGGCTAAAAAAGTCATATCGGTCGATCACTAGTTTTGGGCCTCATACTTTTTTTAATCTAGAACAGAATGGTGAATTCACACTTTTTGCTGATGACACAACTGTAGCATGTTCAGCTGACTCACTGGAGGGTGCAGAGCTGGGATGGATGCTATACAGGGTCAAGTGCAGAAGTGGTTTAACAGGAACCGTCTACACTTAAACGCAGAAAAGACAAATAAGGTCATTTTCACTATGAGACAGTCGGAGATGGCCAACAGTTAAATTTTTAGGAGTCCATTTGGATCCTCTCGTTCAATGGCATGCGCACATTGACAATGTTGCGTGCAAACTTTCCTATATGCTCTCCGCTGTCTTTCTAGCTGCTCTCTTCACCCACGGATCTAAAAATAGCCTATTTTGGAACCTTCTATCCTATTTCAACTTACGCCATTTTAGCGTCGGAGCATGCACCTCATATAAAGAGATTATTTGCTCTACAGAGAACGGCTGTTAGAATCGTGGGTGGACTGAGTTTTAGGGATGACTATAGACAGGTTTTTACCAATCTAGGCATACTCACCCTACCATCTGTTTATATATTTGAAAATCTGTTGTGGGTATTTTGTAATTATTATTGTGTTACTTGACATTTCTAATGCAGTATTTATAATCATATTTGTATTTTTTGTATTGTTTACTTGTGGAAATGCTTTGTATTGACACCAATAAATGAATTTAAATAATACAGTCTTAAATCTCAAAGTAAATACTAAATAACGAGGCTACCAGTAATGTAACATTTATGTAATAAGTTATTTGTCCTATTTTTATAAACTCTCCACATTCATATTGTTATCTCAAATCCATTTATTTACTAGTTTCTTTATCATTACATAAGGCTTCATTTTAAAAATGAATGGTAATCTATGTAAACTTTGGGACACAAAAAACAAATATGTTAGTTTCACCTATGTATACATGATATACAGAACATTACTAGCACTGGATATTATTTGAAATTAGTAACTAACTCAACTAAGAAATTGAGATTAATAAAAGAGACAATTGCTAGAATATATTCCTGTTTTAAAACAGATTGTTCTAAAGATATGCTTTTGGGCTATACATAAAGGCATGAGAACTTTTTTACATGCACTACCACTTGTTCTTTTAATTTTATCCCCAAATTGACATTTCCGTCTCATTTTACATCCCAATGAATAAACTGTCATTTCTTTAAAATTTGGTATATTCTGTTTGTTTAAATTAAAAGTTATATGCTTGATTTTTGGACATTTAATGAAAGTAAACTATAGTCCAAATAGTTCATAAAAACTTGTTTAGCCTTTACTAGCACTGATTCCCAAAAGTCAATATAACTGCTGTATCATCGACAAAACAAAAAATAACCCTACCAAAATATACTCAACATTTCATCCACATAAATATTAATCAAAATGCAGAATATCAATAATAATTTGCAAAGTAAAGATTTGGTTTGATAGCAACTTACTCACATTAAATACAACAAAAACTAATATTCTTACTTTTAGATGTAATCTTGCAGATATTGTTCTTCATACAGATAAGTTAAACAATTCAGGCAGTTTAACATTTTTAGGTATTATAATGGACAATAGACTTAAATTTGAAAATCACATTGTTGTCTTGTCAAGAAGAAGTCTTCTCGACATCAGGGTGTAAAATAATGAAATATTTTGCTCTAATTGAAAGTAACCTGAGGTATGGTTGTCCCTTTTTGGGTAGTTGTAGTGGTTACCTATTTCAGACTATGTTCATTTTACAAAAAAAAGCAATTTGCATCATATAAAATGTTGGATTGAGGGATTCATGCAACCATGCTTTGTTGAGAAACAAAATTTTGAGACCACCTTGTTTATTTATTTTTGACAGTGTACCTATGTTTGGTTTTTAGAAAGTATACAATTATACAGGTTGTTCCGTTGATCATGTAACAAAGTTCTAGGGTAGATAGAAAACTTCAAAAAAAAAGAAAAGTTCATATGAACATGGGTCCCGAAAAGCCTCCTCAAGGAGGTAAGTTTCTTTGAAGATAACCTTAAAAACTGTAGTTTTCATTTTATAGCTTCGGAACTACTTTAGCTACTGCCACTACTTTTTGAGTTTTTGAGAATTTTCCCAAAAACAGTGATATTTAGCAATTTTTGCTGAGAGCACCTTTTTTATGTAAAAGGCATAGGAACATCATAATCTGATTAAGGGCAGAAATTGAAGTCTTAGAGAAATGAGTTTAAATTTACCAAATATATTCCCCTGGTTAAAATTATTTATGTTTAGTAGGTCCCAAAGAATACAGGGGACGTACTTACAATACTTTATGTCCCAAAACTGGTTGCGGTAGCTAAAGTAGTTCTAAAGCTATAAAAGTTTTTAAAGGTTATCTTTAAACAGCTCTTGCTCCCTTAGGAAGCATTTCCAGACCCATGTTCATATAAACTTTTATTTTTTTTTACATTTTCTATCTACCCTAGAAGTTTCTAACATGATCAACAGAGCACCCTGTATATTTGATTGTGCAAGCAGAAGATCTTACTTGACAGTCACAAAATATTCCTCTACTAATACCCACTACTAATCAATTAACCCATATTTTACCAGGGCATGAAAAACCAACAATTTTTCGAATAGCAATATTTATTATGTATTAAAAAGGTTAGAAAAGAAGATTATGACACAAAAAAAAAATACATTCAAAAACTTTCAAAAAAGAGCATTTTGCGTTTTCGGTATCATCAACTAAATATATGAACAAAAAAAACGTAATTTTACTTTTTATGGTAACGCTCAAAACAATCGGTATGGAGGGGCACGTTGCATTTTTTACATAAAAATACCGTTTGACTACTACATATTTTGCATCTAATACGTCTGGAGTGGAGCGATTTAGTGATAATATGACCGATATTATCATATCTTTGCTCAAGAACTGCCTAAGGGGTAGTAATAGATGTACGGATGGAAGATTCAGTTTTTATCAGGCGAAGAGCAATGTACGATTAAGTCTAGTTGACTAATATTTTTGTCACTGACAATGTTATAAACCTTCCAACAATTGACTAAAGTGTTATCTATAGTGTTAACGAACAAAGGCCACCACCACTTTTTTTCAGATATCCCTATTCTATAATTGGCTATCCCGTTATTGTGGAGATCTACTCCCCCCATGAATTTGTTGTACATCTTGATAACATTAGGTTGCTGAATAGGATTGTCTTTTTTTGCTTTACGGTCATACCTTTTAGCTCTGTATAATGGTTCGTCATTGTAATGGTTACTTATTACTGTGACCACTGAATTATCGTTCCATCTAACTAATGAGACCCCACTGACAGTGTCATGTGCCGAAATGTAGTAGCCGCGTTTTTGTTTAGAAACACTTTTGGTCCCTTCTAAAGGACAGCGGAGGGTTCTGTTTTCCCTTATAGTTCCGCTCGCAAAATAACCTTTATCGGTAAGATATGAAAATAATTGAAACGAAAAAAAATAATTATCAAAAAATACCTGATGCTTCATTGGGTCATTCACTATAGACAATAAATCAACAACAACTATATGCCCACCCATACCTAATACAGATTTTTGTTTATTTGGATTTGCTCCTGCGTATGGAATGAACTGATATAAATAACCGTCTGACGAACAAATACACAATATAATTTAAAACCAAATCTAACGGGTTTACCCCTAATAAACATTTTGCAGGAGTGCCTGCCAAAGTAAGGAACCATTTGTTCGTCAATCGACAGTGTGAAAATATACCAAACTGCAACATTTTCTGACTTATGAGATCAAAAAATGGCCTAAGCTTACAAAACTTGTCATTTTTATCTAATTGTGCGTTATCTGGCAAATTGAGGTTTTTTTTTATATTGTAAAATTTATTTCGACTCATACATTATTTCACAATGTCTATCCCCCTGTCTTCATCAGTTGACCAATATAGTTGTGTTTGTGGTAGTTTATGATAACCTGTAAATATTAGCAGTCCTATAAACTTTAGTAATTCATATTTATCCAACTTAAAATCATGTCAATTATTGTCTTTTGCATATTTTTCTGAAAATGTTACAATAAGATTTAATACTTGGTCATCAAAGAACAAAAAGAAAATGTCTAAATGTGACTTTCCGTGGAGTAAATCTACCAATTTCTCAAGTGCAGGGCCTTCATTCAAATTAAACCCTTTTTCCATTTTGGTTCCCTACTTTGAAATTGGCTGGTGTTGGACCTTTCGATTTTCCATTTCTTTTCTGCCAAACTCTCATCATCAGACAAATTCCAGTCAAATTCATTGTCCTGTTGGCTGTCTTATCTGTAATTCAAATGTGCCCGCTATGTCCACATCATTTTGGCTGTTTTTTTCGTTTACTTTTCTTCGTCAGTCAAGCTATCTGGTTCTGGCGGAATATACGTCTATATAACAGGCCTAACAAAAATACTTAGTAGATCTTACCAACATCTCCGGAATGTTCTGCTTCCAATTCATCTACTACTTCATATAGAGCAATCTCCAGCTCTTTTTGCGTAAGAAATTTAGGCATGTTTTTCGAAAATACACATACACTTAGCACCGATTAAAATTCAATATTACTAAAAACTTTCTTACACACCAACACACACACACAAGCCTAAACCGCAATATCTCTAGCTGATACCGTTGGCAACTCAAGCGCTATTTCGACCAGAATACAGATAATGTATTTTCCCAGTGATGCGTTTTCGCAATATTTACAATTTGGAGTCAAGTATTTTGGAAATTGTAACATTTTTTTGTTGTCAGTAAAAAAAGGTAAATACACACATGTGTTACGATTCAGCTAAACAAATCTTGCCTGTATTATGCTTACCAATAATAAACAATACTTAATATTCGAAAGTATGTTTAGACATTAAAATTTTGCTTGAATTGGAATAAAAATTTAAAAATTAAAACACTGGTTTATTTATTGAGTGTTTTAAAAATCTTTTTAATTCAACCTTAGTAAATACTATAGTAACGTTAGATATTTCATTTTTTATTTTGTTTATATCATAAAAAAAAATTAATATGACTGTTGCGTTTTCGCATCATTGGTAAAAAATGGGTTAAGGGGACCATTTATTTATGACATACAGAAAATGTACAACCACTACTTAACTTGTAAAACTTGGAATAGTTTACCTAAGTACTTGTAGTTAGCAAAGCATATTGTAATGTGGATGAATATTTTAGTGGTCAACTTAGATCAAGGTATTAACTGGTATAAAATTTAAGTTAGAAATAATGATGATAGTAAGTTTTCATATTTTAGGAGTTATATACTTGTGTTTTATCAGATATATCCTTTACATTTTTTTTTGTTGTTGTGTTCTAATTCTGATTTAGTTTTATTTTTGTTTTATTAATAAAGTATGTTTTTAGATTGAGCTTTGTAGGTCCAAAAACTACCTTTACACTACATATTTATTTATTTATTTATTTATTTATTCATGCCAAAAAGTATAAAGCTTTTACACAAGTCAGTCAAAAATATAACTCCAAATAAAAGTATTAAACTGTAAAATTCGTTTTACCTAAGAACAAAAATAAAACACATATAAGCCTAAAAAGTAATGCTTAAAAACACTTAACACTAAAAGTCAAGAGACCCAGCCTATGCAATAGCACTGAAATTTGAGCTCAAAAATTCCTCAAATGAATAAAAAGCATTGGTGACTAAAAAATGTTTTACCTTTGTCTTATAAGCATTAAGAGGCAAATCCTTAACGGAGACCGGCAGGACATTAAAGAACTTAATTCCATAATAAGACACGCCATTACGGGTACGCTCGAGTCTCCTAAATGGTGCCACCAAGGAGCCGCTATTTCTGGTGACTGTGAGTGCTAGCATGAGTCGCAAACCTGGGTAGGTTTTCCCTAATGAACACAAGGCACAGAAGTATGAAGGCGCTTGGCAAGGTGAGAACTCTCAGAAGCCTGAAGTGGACCCTACAACAATCCCTGTATCCAATCTGCGCAATCACTCGCAGACATCGACGTTGCAATGCAAAAATCCTGGGCATATGCGCTGAATGACCCCAGTTTAGTAAGTTATACGTCATTAGAGAGTGAAAATATCCAAAGTAAGCTGTCCTGAGAGTACCTGCGGAGACAGACCCAGACAAATTGCGAATCAGGAAAGTACACCTTGATAATTTGGTTGACAATTCATCTATGTGACCTTGCCACGTCAAACCACTATCCAATCTAACACCCAGAAAATCCACAGACACACCTAAAGATTGTTGCTGGGAATCAACGTCCTGAAGGGAAAAAATTATATTTTGAGTTTTGGACTCATTTAAGCACAATCTATTGGAAACGGCCCAGTCTCTAAACTGAGAACAAGATTCTTGCGCCTTGAGCGAAATGTTTGCGCAACTCCTATTAGTACACAGGGATGTAGTATCATCAGCATACAAATAGAAAGTGCAATCAGGGTGACAAGTTGGTAGGTCATTAACAAATATAAGAAACAGGATAGGCACGAGAACGGATCCCTGAGGCACTCCATGCTCAATCGACAAACTCTGAGACCTACATCTCCCAAAACAAACAAACTGACTTCGGTCACTCAAGTAGGACTGTAGCAGTGACAGACTTCTCGAACAAAATTTGTAGTGGTTGAGCTTTTGAAGAAGAATATTATGCTCCACACAATCAAAAGCCCTAGATAAATCGTAAAATGAGGCTTGGGAGTACAGAGCACTTTCAAATCCGTCAAGCACCACGTCACACAGGTTCTGGACCGCACCAGTGGTGGAGTGTTTCTTTCTAAACCCATGTTGGTTCACATAAAATAAAGAGTTTTGTTCAAAATACTCCTCTATTTGAGTCTTGAGTAAAGACTCAAAAATCTTTCCAATGATAGGCACCAGAGAAATGGGACGGTAGTTTTCAACATCCACTTTTGAACCCTTTTTGTGAATAGGAATCACCTTAGCAATTTTAAGACAGGATGGAAATGTGCCCTCAAAGATAGCCAGGTTGATTAGTTTGGTCAGGGGAACAATAATTAAATTCTTAATAGTCTTTATGAGTCTGATATTCAAATCATATAGATCATTGCTTGCACTATTCTTCATGCCATCAATCACCTGACGGACCTGGATGAAAGTAACTTCGGCAAAGGAAAAGCCGCGTCCGCAAGGGCCAGTCAAATAAGGTAAAGGATTTTTGGGAGGCAGAGGAAGAGTCTCTTTTAGTTTGGCAGGAACATTCACGAAAGATTCATTAAAATGGCTGGCATTAATATCACTCAGCTCCGATTCCTTTACGCTAGGGTTCAGAGCTGTAATTACCCTCCACATTGCCCGGACAGGGTTACTTGACTGGCTAATGAAGTTGTCATTGGCCTTTCTCCTCCTTGTCTGAATTTCAAGCCGGTATTTGATACGGTAGGTGCGGATAGTATCACTTGATATCAAATTGGGGTATTGTTGACTAGCCCGTCTTAAGAAACAGAGCCGTTCTCTCATCTCCCTGAGAGACTCATCAAACCACTTAGAAGCAACTGAGGGCCTGGCGGTATTCGCTGATTTTGACTTCAGTGGAAAACATTAAATAAGCCTCGCTCAGAGATTTAACAAAAGAATTAAAAGAGATATCAACATCACTAGTATTGCCTATGAAGTCCCAATCAAAGTTCTCCACCGCATTATAAAAATTTAACAACCCCCAATCTGTTATAGGGCACTAACATATACGAACAGCGTCACCTCGAACGGGGATGCTCTGTTTAAATTGAAACACAATTCCCAAGTGATCACACAATGATGGATCACAAATATTAGCATTACAATTGGAACTGGAGACAGTTGTAAAAATATTATCCAGACAATTCGAACCCCTCGTAGCACCTCTAGCAACTGGATAAAGCTCAAAGCAAGAAAACAAATCAACAACACTCCTCGACTGTGTCTGGTTTAGATTATACTATAATTACATATTACATACAATCCTAAAATCTACATACTTACTCGGAAACTGTAGTGGTCATGCTAATCTTTATAACATGAAAATTAAAAAGGAAAATTTGCAAATAATGTGGTGAAAAACTGTTATGATCTGTGTAAATCAATTAGTTACTTGATAGTTCCAACTAATAAAAGTAATTGCCATGTCTCAGGTGTTTGTCAAAAAATGTGTTTTGTAATTGCATGATAAGGTTTACCTGACTTAGTATGATAAGATTATTTAAATATATCTTAAACAATTATTACAATTATATCTTTTCATACAGATAAATATTCATTTCTAAGATATGGATAAAGAGGGAAAACAATCACAAATTTAAAAATTACATAAAAAGTGGCCCTACTCATCTTTTATTTGGTAACTTACCCTAACTTTCTAAGATTCCTTTTGTTCTGATTGTATACTAAAGTAAAACCTCTAAATAATACATTTATAACCATTATTAATTAAGTATGATAATATATAAAATAAAAATTAAAAAGATATACTTTTGAAAACAACCTGCATAATAACATAACCTAGAAAGAAATGTCACTGTCACTGTCAAAATATGGAAGTATCTACTGTTCGGCATTTCGTACGCGACATTCAGGGTATATAGAAATCTCCGAATTATATTTTTATTGTATAAAAAATCTGATGTGCTGTAGATAGAATAGAATAAAATTCCTAGCAATTATTAGAATCAACGTAAAATGCAAGCAAGGGCATTTTAAAAACAAACTCTCTTTATTCCTCCAATGCTTATTTTAAAGCTATACAGCGCGTTTTATTTACTACTGACCCAATTTAGATACAGGATTAAGGATTCACATTTTATATTCTGTTTTTCAATTTATATTTTAATAAACACTCCTCTAAAATCGGAAAATTTTATTAATCCAAAAATAGGTGCTATGAAGTTGCCTTGCTCAGTCACGAGATGTCACCGTCGTTCAATTGTCGTTGCTTTGCTCGGTCAATAGATGTCGCCGTCGTGCACACTAAAAAGAGACAGTACCAAGAACAAGCGAAACGAGAGAGAGACAAAAGAAAGAGCAAGTGAAAATGGCCGCCCGTGATCGATAATCGGACGGTGTGTTTTCAAATAAAGTTTCGAGGATATTTGGCTGAAAAAAATTATCGAAAATTGCGTGTAACGTGTGCCCCAGTGTGTGTTTCCTTATAAGAAATCAAAGTGCCGAAAAAAAACTGTATAAAATGGCCGTTTTAGCATGTAGCCGAGGTAAGTTCATTGAAGATAATGGAACAGGCAGCTTGTGCATTTTAATTAGCATTTCTCAGTGTTCTTTCCCTTTATCCTGCTCCCGGGTTGAATAAACGGCCCGGCCTTATAAGCTATCACTTCCAGGATAACGTATATAATATAGGGATTATTAATTGGCTAATTATTATTATTAGCACTTCAGTCATTTAATTAGTCTGTATACATAGCGGTGGTGGGGGGCGCAGTCTCACAGCCAGTTAATTTGTCAATTTGTTTATTACCCTAATTATCATTTCATTACCTTTTCTTTTTCGCCGCCGTCGCACTTCCGAGTTGCTCTTTTACAGTTTTTGTTTGTTTTTCTTTTCTTTTGTTTTTGTTCAGATCATTTGTTTCTAATTATTCATTGCGGCAGTTGGCTCTGGATTCTTGGTTAATTTAAAAATAGAGTTTTTATTATATCAGTCCAGTGGTCCATATTTAAATGTAAGTAATGAGGTTTTGGACCTTTTTTTTTAACTGAAACTGTACTTTAGTATTTATAAAGTTTTTATAACATGCATGGTCATAATCATTTATAATTTTTTTTTCCATTCAAAGTGTGCTTGTACTGCAGATGTGAGCTCTAGCAGATCAGACAAGGCCAGAGAACCTGGTTAGTATAGTTATGGCAGTTCTAGCTATCATTCTGAGAGAACTGGGGATGTTCATTCTCAGATTCTTGTCATTTTGAGCTGTATAATGTGGGGTGCAAAATTTCTTATCCACTATTGCTGTTTATAAGGTGAATAAATCTTGCATTGGGAAGTTAATTAAACAAACAGGTTTCCTTCATTGCAAATCCTCCTTTTGTGAGAATATTACCGCTAAATAACTTATTTATCAAATAATTATTAGAACACTGATAAAAGTACTTTTTTTCACATCAAAAACTAATCCAATTCTTTCTATCACTACCACTCTATCAATCACACAGCGCTAACTTGGGCATAACTTTTGATTCCAACAAGAAGACAATTATAAAACATTAAATTTTAAATGACATAAGAAATACAAATGTGTAAATTATTATATACCATTATATGGCCTATATAAAAAAATAAATAGACTAGACTATATTTATTATTTTATAACTAAATCATTGAGTCTAATCTAATCTCCACCCAACAAAAAATCACTTATAGTACTACCAGATCCATGTTGTATTACAGAAATTATTTCATGTTGAGAGAACCAAGACTACCTACAATCTGCTTTCTGAATCCATTTTAGGATAGACTGAGGATGTCAATGTCAATTGCCCCATTTAGGTTGTTAAAACAAGAGCAAGCCGCATAGAGGGGCTCCTTCTTGGCAAGAGTGGTTACTGCAGGGAAGTAAAACATATTATGGCTGTGAGTGTTGATATGTGCGACCAAGAAATTGATCCTTGCGAGAAACTCTGGAGAGTCAATATGCAAGCAAGACTTAGCTAGCAGAAAGACTTTCATTCTACAGTGACAGGCAACTCAAACAGTTTCAGAGTAATAATTCAGGAGTAAAACTTCTAATTAGATAGACAACATCACTCTTAAATAATAAGTATTTAAAAATTTGAGTTGCACAGATTCAAGTCTACTAATATGCATGTTATAGTGAGGAAACTGTAAAGGAGCAGCATAAAGCAATCTTGATTTGACCAAGGAATTAAATAGAATTTTTCTAAGTTTAATGGTAATTTATTTAATAAAGTTGCTTGAGATTTCTGTGACTAAGTTGTTAATAAAAATAGAGCACAGAAATGGTCCAAGATTGCTACCTTGAGCAGCACCACTAGAGGCAACATATTCTTCAGACCTAAATCCACTGACTAGACTATATTTATTATTTCATAACTAAATCATTAAGTCTAATCTAAGCTTCACAGAACAAAAAATCACTTATAATACCACCAGATCCATGTTGTATTACAGAAATTGTTTCATGTTGAGAGAACCAAGACTACCTACAATCTGCTTTCTGCATCAATTTTAGGATAGACTGAGGATTTCAATGTCAATTGCCCCATTTAGGTCATTCAGTCAAACAAGAGCAAGCCCCATAGAGGGTCTCCTTACTGCGGGGAAGAGTGATATGTGCAACTAAGAAATTGATCCTTGCTAGAAACTCTGGAGAGTCAATCATGTTGTTACAAATTTTGTAAAGCAAGACTAAGCAAGCAGAAAGAATTTCATTCTGCAGTGACAGGCAACTCAAACAGTTTAAGAGTAATAATTCAGAAGTAAAACCCCTAATTAGGTAGACAACATCAGTCTTAAATAATAAGCATTTTAAAAATTTGAGTTGCACAGATTCAAGTCTAGTAATATGCATGTTATAGTGAGGAAACCGTAAAGGAACAGCATAAAGCAATCTTGATCTGACCAAAGAATTAAATAGACTTTTTCTAAGTTTAATGGTAATTTATTTAATAAAGTTGCTTGAGATTTCTGTGACAAAGTCATTAATAAAAATTGAGCACAGAAGGGGTCCAAGATTGCTACCTTGAGCAGCACCACTAGAGGCAACATATTCTTCAGACCTAAATCCACTGTACTCAACAAATTGGCTTCTATTGGTGAGTAAGGAGGAGAATAATTCAACAGGATTATTATTAAAGCCCATGTAATTTGTGAGTAAGAATGGCCTGGTCTAGCAAATGCCTTAGTGAAATTGGTATATATAATATCGAATTGTTGTTTGCAGCTGATGGCCTGATAGCCAGAAATGTCATTAAATTGGTACTAGATATTGGGATATAAGATATTTGACTTGAAGAAAAAGGATGTCATATGTACACACTTCAAAAATCTGCGTGATCAATAAAGTCACTAAAAACTCTCCCAAAGAACTGAGCAATGGTATTCACAGTTTCCTCTGCATTATCTAAGTGGGTATCATTGTAGGTCAAATTTCCTGGGATTTGAGATATATTGTGTTTTTGCAGAATATTTATTAGAAATTTCCCCGGATTAGACCTGATGCAGTTTGATGACTAAACTCTACATAAGCAGCATTTAGTTTGGTTTTTATGGGCATCTTAGCTTTTATAATTCCAATGGAGAATTGGTACTTTTTCATTTTTTGTGCAACTGGCTTTTAGTCCTTAATGATTTCTCATATGTACCCATGTGTACACATGAGAGTACACATGTACTCTCATGTGTACACCCCGGATAATTGTATTTATTTTTGCATGCCTTATATAATGGTACTGATTGACTAAAAAGGCCATAAAATTTGTTATAGAACACTGACAGCATCATTAACATTGTTTATTCTATCAAGGAAGTCCCAGTTAACCTCTGAAATGAGTTGATATAATAGGAAAAAATTGGCTCTGTGAAAGTTGTACTTCTGATTATGATCATTTACTTTGAAATTTGTGTACTTAGGGATATCAACAATTACTGAAACATCAATTGAAGGACGGTAACCATCCTCAGGCAGTAGAGGCAAAACAGCTTTTCAAACATTACATTCCAAGTTCATGACAATCAGGTCAAGGATGTTGTCCTGTACTTTTGTAATAGGTATTTATACATTGTTTTGAAGATGTAAATGCAAGAAAATCATTAAGATTACTAAGCTTATCGGGGCTAATTCCCTGACCTGGTATTAATATTCACAAAGGACTATGAAACAATAATGCTAAAACAAATAAAACCCTCAGTTTCATTGCAAGACTTATTTACAAGTTTCAAAAAATAGAGACACTAAACTTTATTCTACTTCATTTGTTAGATCAAAATTAGAGTATGCTGTTGTCTGGTCTATGGAGTATAATAGATACATTCAAGAACTTAAAAAAGTCAAAAGAAGATTTCTAAAGCTCTTGTATTGATGTTCATCTATCTCAGGGATACATCTAAATCCTAAAAGTGTTAGTCTGCAAGGTAATAACTCTCAACCAGGAGGAGCTTGGAGCTATTTTTTGCAAGTTTTCCTGTTTAAGCTACTAAACAGCAAGTTGACTGCCCTATTCTTCTGAATAACTTAAATTTTCTCATTCTTGGCTTATCCTCTCTTCATAATTATGATGTAGCATGTGACTTTATGATCCATAAGGCATAAAGATGTATTTGATATCTGTATCTTTTTTTTTGTAACTTTCACTATTTTACCTAGGTAATTTTAAGTTTACTTTTTTATTGTTGGATGTTCCAACAGTAAAAAAGTTCCCTGACATAGCAAACTTGCAAAAATTTAGTTGTCCCATGTTAAATTATTATCTTTTTTCTAGATGTAAGAAATGTTGGAGACTTAGAGGTACAAGATTAGTAATTTGAACTTTCAGAATGAGAATAGTTAGTCCTTGTGAGGTTACATCAAAGTTGAAATCCATAATTTTTGGTAAATGAATTAATGTAAATAAACTTGTAAGAAGATATAAAAGTTTTTTAATTTTTGAGTTAGCAGCTGTTAATGTTCAAAATGTTGGTTTAATTTTCTTCGATTTATTTCTAGGTAGGATATGAGTAAGATTTTTCAATATTTTTTGCATATTAAATAAGAAATCAAAATGTATGCTTTATTGTCATAAAAGCAAATTTGTTGACAGAATTGTTCTTTTGATTAATAAACTTGTCGGCATAGGTGGCATCATTGAGTGCTTCCAATATAAATAAGGTTAGGACTATATGAGTGAACAGCTGTCTCACATTACACAGGCATCAGTATTAAATAAGTATTGTGTGAATGCATCAAAAAAACACAAACCATACCTTAAATGGAATTCAATTAAAGAAAAATAAACATTTCTCCCCATTTCAAAATCAACCTCTCCTGCAACCCCCTTAAGAGCAGAAAAATTGCATATGACTTTTATGCGCATCATCTCAATTGCATTTAAAATTCATTACACTAGTTTTAAAAATACTTAAATTCACTTTGTTAGAATCACATCATTTCTTGATTTCAACATGATCTCTGCTAACTGTGGTATTTAGATTTATTGCCTTTGTGTCATGCCCAGGGTTGGGTACGTCGAAAATTTGTCATATTCGACGCTATTTTCGACGCGTCGAAAATTATTTTTTGACACCATTGATTTTTGACATATTCGACTGTCGAAAATATATTTGGATATTTTAATTGGAGTTTGGAACTAAATACTATACTATACAACTAGGCCTGACTAAAACCACAGAATAAGTTAGTTATAGTACAGTAAATAACTCTACCTCAATGTGTATTAATAGATATTAATATATTGTTTAAAAAACAAAAAAAAAGTCAACTTAACAGGATTTCAAACTTAAAATACATTCACAAATGATTGTAAAAACGGCATTTAAAATATAAAATTAATATTCGTCACTTTTATTTTCATCCCTTATTTTTATAGATGGTAATAAATATAAGTCAGTTTTTTTGAATTTTCTGAGCTGAGTCTATTTCTCAGCCTTGAATGAATGAAAGACCAGTTTGAGAAAAGTCTCTCGAGCTGTGCTGCAGAGGCTGGTATTGTATTCAACTTCATGGCTAACTTAGCCAGTTCTGGGTAATGTCTTTCTGCCAATCCCCAGAAAGTCTGCACATTTGCGATTTCTTTGGAAAAGTTTTTTGAAGAAATTTTTATTATTTTTATAAAAATGGAAATCATTTAAGGCAGTGGCACCTAAATTGTCTATGAGAAAGTTTTCCACATCTCAAATTTGTTCTTCAGATAACATTTTACCCCTATACTGTGGATGTAAAAAATTGGCAGATAAAGAATAAACATTTAATGCTTGTTTTTGTAGTTTTTTCACAAAATTATCATATTGTTCAAAACGATCTGGTAAACGCAATCTCAACCATTCCTCAGCTGCATCCGCAATTGAAGTCTGTGTGCTTTGTAATTTATTTAGGAGCTTGCATACAGGATCAAATAGCTTAACGCTATCCTCTACTTGCTTCTTTAAATTTTCATCAAAAACGAGTTTAGTTATATTAGGTTTGATTTTTGTATTATCTTCTGCAATCACATTTCTCATAGCCTTTAAGTTATCTAAAAAATTAATGAAAAAGTCTCTAAATGAACACCAGCGTATTTCTCCAGGTAATATTATTGTTTTTCCATTATGTTTTACAACACTTTTTTCTAAATCAGGCTATGAAAATTCTCTTAATCTAACAGATTGTATTCTTCCTGCAATAGCATCTGATACCAATTCTTATGCCAAAAGATTTGCAGTATGGCGAAAGATTTGCATTATTGAGACCGCTTTTTTTCAACTCATTTATTAATAAAATATCTGATGAACTTTCTGTAAATAGTCTATTATACGCGGACGATAAAAAAGTTTTTCATCGAATTGACAGCATTTTGGACTGTATTTTACTTCAAAGTGACTTAAACAAACTTAATGCATGGTGTAAAAATAATAACCTGTCTCTAAATGCTGCTAAATGTAATGCTGTTTCTTTCAGTTTAAGGAAAAAAATAATTATTTATGTCTATACCATAGACAATGTCACAGTCCCTAGATCAACAGTTTTGAATAACTTAGGTGTAACATTTGATAGCTCTCTTTCTTTTCAGCCACATATTACAGATATTGTCCAACGTAGCTACAGAATGCTAGGTTTTGTAATATGTAACTCTCATAATTTTAATAATATCCTCAGCCTAAAAATCTTATTCTTCTCATATGTCAGATCCATACTTGAGTATGCTTCTCAAGTTTGGTCCCCTTATTACCAAAACCATATAAATGAGATTGAGGGTATACAGAGAAAATTTCCAAAATTTCTTTGCTATAAATGCAATGGAGTGTACCCAGAAATCGGTTTTCCACATGCACGGTTACTGGAAAGATTTTTCTTTCATTCTAGAAGATAGAAGAAAGTCTGCTGATTTGCAGTTCTTTTTGCAGTCTATATAAATTAGTGAACAACTTAATCGACTTGCCAGAAGTATTACAAGAACTAAACTTTCACATACCTCGCATATCAGCCAGAAACTCACAAACATTTTACCTACCTAGACCAAGGATTAACATTAACAAATTTTCTCCACTGCGCAGAGCCTGTTACACATATAATTCTGTTCAGGGTCAATGTGACTTATTTAACTGTAGCATAGCAGATATCAAAAAAATACACTATTCTTAGTAAAACTTTGTTTTTTTTTCTTTACTTTTCTCATTGTTTTTCTTTTTAAGCATTTCCTTATTGTTATTGATTGTAAATGTTTTTTTTTCCCATTCAGTAATTGGATGTGTTGAATGGCGTAAATAAAATAAATAAATAAAATTATCTGAGCAGATTGCATAAATATTAGTATTATATATTTCTTTCGCTAAAGTGACGCACTGCTCGACAATTTCCTGTAGTTTATCCGCAGTTTCCTTTTCGCCTGTAAGATCATAAGATTCTAGGAAAGCTATATCACCTCCTACATTGTGAATAAGGCAAACTACATTCTTTGTGTTATTAGAAGAATTTTTCCAACCGTCAATCAACATAACGGATTCCGCGCAGAATTCCGGTACGCTAATTTGTCATCTATCTCTACACGTACACACGACACTAAGCTAATACAACAGATAAAACAAAATAAATCAGCTTTTTCTAAAAAGAAGCTGTTTGATAAAACTATTAGAAGTCAAATAAACCGACTGGAAATTTACGGCGCGTCTGCCGTAAGCCGGTTTAAGTTGAGGGGATTCCCCTGAATTCGTGCTCTGTTGTCTATGTTCTAATAGAGAACGTATCTTAAACGATTTCAAGGGCATTACGAGCGATCAAGAGGCCGGCAAATATAAGCACCGGACGACGCGGTCCGCGGTCCCTAATATGCGAAAAAGATGGGCCGATAATATTCGTCATTTTGACAATATTCGACGTGATTTTCGACGCGTCAATACCCATCCATGGTCATGCCACAAAATTGTTGGATCATCCGCAAACTGGATAAATTTCCCCAGAATTACAAGATTCGCTGTGTCATTAATATAAATGAGGAATAAAACTGGTCCAAGAACTAAACCCTGTGCGTCACAAGCTGCTCCCTGGAAGAGACATCATCCACAGAAACACTCTGCACTTTATGGTCTTATTATGCAAATAAGACCCGAACCACTTAAGTTTCCACAGCAGTATTTCATGGTTAACACAGCCTTGATCAAGTCACAAGACACTGTAGCAGCAGCATCACCACTCCTTAAGGTTAAAAATAAGTATTCAAGGCATGAAAAGATTGCTTCTGATGTTCCAGGGCACTTTGAAACCCAAATCACTACAACCTAGTAATTTGCTTTTCGGTTAAATATAACATGAGTCACTTTTTAACCAATTTCTTAATGATTTTTGAGATGACTGAATGAAATTGCCCCTCCAAGTAAGATTCAACAAAACTAGATTTTATAAAGCCTATTTAAGAATTATCTATTTACTTCAGAGTACAGACCCAAGAACAGACTTGTGAAATTGAAAGAACTCGTCCATAATCTCAAAGAGACTGAAGAAGTAGAGAAAAAATAAAAAACCATAAGTCTCAGTCTCAAAATATTTTGTCCATGCAAACATGTCCCGAAGGTTACATGTTTTGCTTAAAAAAGCATCATCAGACCTACAATAAACAGAAAAACACACGTAATTAGAATAAAACCCCATACAAAACAAAATCAAAGTTTAAAATTAGTTAAAATTACCTTATAAACTTGTAATAACACACTCACAAGATGGCTTGCTTAGTACTGACAAATAAAATGTAAATTCGGAAATTACCAACATATTTATAATAAAAAACAATAACATGGCACAGAGATTTTCACAAAAAGTATAAAAAAGTAAAACGTGACTAGTGTAGGATTTGAACCCACACTCTAAAGTAAAGCTTGGTGAAATACTAGACCCTAACCACTTGTGAAACTTACAATGTTCCTAAGCTCAGAAGAAGGAAGAAATCTCTGAATCTGTATGATGTGAAACCCTTTGCTTTGTTGGAGTGCAAATAATAAGTTTCAAGACCCTACTGTAAATCGTATCAGGTTTCTATATGCATGAACAAATTATTCTGCCAGCTCTAACTTATCTAGTCTAATCTACCAAGAAATGTACCTACTATTGAGAAACCTACCCTTTTTCTAACACTTCAAGATATACATCAGGGTTTCACGAAATACTTTTATAATCTTCTATCTTGAACGTCTTACACCATTAAGCTCCAAAAGCTTTTAAGGCCATATGGCGAAAAAATCGAAAAAATAAAAAAAAAAAGAGTCAACATCGGTGGGTGCCTAAATAACGGCCCCGCCCGCCCCTGTTTAATAAATTACAAGCTGGTGAGATTATCGGTGCTGCCAAACAGATTGAAGTAATAATAACTAAGTGCCGGAGGCATTTTCGAGGGGTCGGAAATAAAACACTTTACAGTTAGTCCCTTGCTTATTTTACATGAATGTGGTGCCGAAGCGGGGCCCGCCTGTTACGAATACTGATGAAAATACCCACCGATCGACCCTTAATTTACATGAGAATCGGCCATGACAAAAGAATGAAAATGACGCGGTAATTGTGGGTAATCGCTTATAGGAATATGTAGTAATGTAATTTGGGATTGTTTTATATTCTTTTAGTAGTCAAGTGGTAGATTAATGAGTTTATTGTCACATACCTACCTCCTCATATTGTTCTTCTCACTATTAACTTAAGAAACCCTTGGTACATATACAGGGTGTCTAAATGTTATGTAACAGTTAAGGATCTACAGTTTAAGGGTTTTATCGGGTCTTATGGTATTTGCGTGCATCTTACAGTAAAATTTGTTAATATAATCTGCAAAATAAGAATAAAGGCTGTACAACATTTAAACAGAGGCCGCCATTTTCAAATTAATTTTGACGTTGACAGATGTCATTTTAGTAATGGCGCTCTTTGTTAGTGTTACTTCCAACGTTGCCAATGTTAAGGACTTTCTAATGATTTGTAAATTAATTTAATTCGTCTTCTCATTTAATTAACAATTTTAATGTTAATTTGCTATAAATTATAAATGCTCACTTCAATCAATGATGTAAAATATTGCAAAATATCTATGCATACAAGTTCCATAGTAAGTGTAATGTTTTTTTTTTATGTGGCAACACCGAATGATATGTCATTCCAGCACAGCTGAGAAGTGTCAACTGTAACTGTCAATTTAACATTTTCTTTGTTTACATTTTAAAATAAATTATTTTTTATTGAGTTTTTTAATTAAATTATTACTGTACTGTAACAAATATTTTGGAATTGATAAAAATACTGTTTTATTAATGTGGATACAATTAACGTTTGTTTAAAAAAAAAACAATTGCACCTACCAACCATCCCGAGAAACTTATAATAAAGTAAAACCCTTTTTTATTCAAAAAACTTTCACCCTAAAAATTTTTTTTTTCAAAAATTCTCAGTTGTAACATACATAGAACATTAAATGTCTTTAAAATTCCGTTAAACACAAAACCAATATATTATGATTATATGTTCAAATAGGTAATTAAAGTCATGTAAATGAGCTGGTTGGCGAGCAGAGAACCAACTAATTAGCATTGCATGTAAATATGAAAAAACCTTTAGAGAAAATTATATATTATTATTACATAAATATGTTTTTATTGAAATGAATAATTAACAGTTTTTATCATGTGAAACGTAAATTTTAAACCCGTCAATATCAGTGATTATACTAATCGAGGAATGAAATATGGCTGTGATGCTATTTTATTGAAATAATGTTGATAAAACTGTTGAAAGAGGACAACATACACATATAACATACAGCAAGAAATTCATAAAATCACAGTAATAATAGCATTTGGACATACAGATTACCGAGAGTACACAGAATTAATAAATCACATTGTCGGTATCACACCACAGGAACTTTTATTTGAATCTTATTACTTTTTTAAAAGTTTTAGTTTGCAAATTTACTGTAGTACAACATTTTCCCCATGCTGTAATGCTGTAACTCATAACCGAATGAAAAAGTGCATGATATGTATTTGTTAGGGTTTCCAGTAAAACTGTTCCAGCCAGACTTTGACTCAGCAAAAAAACTGTACTTCTCACTCTCTACATATTTTACTAGTGTAGATCCCACTTCAGTTTTGAGTCCAGGTTATCAGGTTTTATGGCAGAAATGTTGTAATAACAACATTGACATATCGATGGTGTGTTTCCATATGTAGCTATCTATAAAATGCTTTATATTTAGGAAACACAAAATAAAGTTTAATAGGCTGTATCAAATCAAATCTATAAAAAAACAGATTTTAATAAAACTCATCTTTTTATTTATATATTTTTTATTTGAATAAAATGAAAAAAAAATTCTTAAAATGACCCAGATTTTCGAAAAAAACATAAATAATAACTTATTTAAACAGGAAAAATGCAGATAGCCATATTTGGCACATAATACTTTCTCAAAGTTGTAGTGATGCGAAAAGCTATAAACTTAAAGAACTAATTCTAAACATAATAATGAAAGATAAAAATAATTATTAATAACATTCTTGTAAGAAAAAGTCTTCGCCCTCAGGGTCATTTACATCTGGAACCACTGTTTCATCCTCATCAATGGTTTCGTCACTACTTAGCAAACTTGTAAAAAGGTACCGGCAGTCCAGAATTGCAAATTTCTATGAAATGTTTCAGCTTTAATGCTGAAATTTTCCTCTTTTCCTCGTGTAAGGGTTTGAGACATTTTTGCATGGAAGCAACTGTCACTCGGCTTCCTGTGTGTGGAAGAATCATTATACTGATAAAATCTTCATCAAAATCTGTTTTAATTTTCATTGTAAAAGGGAATGCCTTTTCATACCTAATCCACTCAATATGATGCCAATTAACCACATTCCCATCTTGATCCTTGTTTGGGTTGATCATAATTAGCTTTGCCAGGGTTTTCCAGTCAACAGAAGCTATGTCTTTTTTTTGAAAAACTTAGTACTTAGGGTCATTTTTTTTTGCATTCCGAGCAATGGTTACCCATTCATGCGGCAAATAAACTGGGACATTTTTGGATGCAATTTCAATTCTTGCATGCAATGGGTCGTATGAATAAAAATGAGCATTTAGTATCTACTCATGAATTTGGAGCAAATACTCCATGTCATATGAATAAAAATAGGGAGCAGATGCTCCACTTGAGTAGGTACTCTTATGTATAATTTGCTGTGAGTTCATTCTCAGTTTTCCTATGAATAAACATTTGTTGATGCTCCTCGGAAGGAGAATGTACTCCACAATTTTGGAGTCTGATATATAGCAGACTTCAGTTTGTCTACGGCAGAACTATGGCTGAGTTCATTCTTAATTTGCGTTCTAAAAAATATTACAAACCTAGAAGGCGTACCTGTGATCGTGATTTTAAAGTGTTATATCGATTTACTAGAGAACATGTAGAGTGGATATCAAATCACTTTTTGGGTACAGAATCTGGAGAAAGAAGAGGTGGTGCTATAAATAACATTGATAAAATGAAAATATTTTTGAGATACGTTGGTGATCCGGGTTTCCAATCAGGAGTAGGAGAAGATGTTGGTGTTCATCAAAGTTCTGTCTCAAAAGTAGTGACGGAAGTTACTGAGAAGCTAATAGAAAAATGTGGTCTGTGGATAAAATTTTCTCACACTGCTGCCGACATAATAGAGGCGAAACAAAAGTGGCAATCAAATTATTCTTTTCCTTGTGCATTGGGCGTGATAGACTGTACCCACATAAAAATAAAAAAGCCACCTATTCATAGCGATGAATACATTAATCGCAAAGGATATCACAGCATTAATGTCCAAGCCACATGTAATTCAGATGAGTGGTTTACAAGTGTAGATGCTTCATGGCCAGGATCTGTTCACGATTCACGGATTTGGAGCAATTCAGAAATTTCAAATATTGCGAGGAATGATTTTCATAGGTCGCAAGCACTACTCTTAGGAGATGAAGGATATGGTATAGCACCGTGGCTAATGGTACCTTTTAGAAATCCTAATACACCACAAGAACGTGCTTATAATAATTTATTTACAAAGGAACGTGTAATAATTGAAAGATGTTTTGGTCAACTAAAACAACGATTTCCGATGCTACAATATAAAGTGCGGGTATCCATAGAAAAAGTTCCAAAATTTGTCTTATGCTGTTGTATATTACACAATGTAGCAAAATATTTAAAAGATGAGCTAGATCCTATGGAGCTCCCATTAGAAGATATCCCACTTGCGTATCCGGCAGAAGAGGAGTTGGATAATAATAATATTAGAAGAAGCGGGCAACGGAGGCGATCTGAGTTAGCAGATGTCATTCTTGCTCTCGCTTGAAGTAAGTAAAGCGTGGAAAGAACTTATTTATCATTTTTATTATTAACACTTTAGAAAAATGTTTTTGTCACATGTTAGAATTCTTTATTTCGTAAGTGATTCTAAAAAGTATTGACACATTATAATTTGAAATATGCTTGTCCATTGTCAGCTTGAATGATATTATTATTGCTTGAATTAGATTGTTCATCAACATCTCTGTTTAGCTGTCTCTTGAGTTTTTCCTCTTTCATTTCTAAAACTCTCAGTTGTTTCAGTAAAACTAGTCTTTGTAGTTCGTTATTCGAGAGTTGTTTAGTAACGTTTGTTTCATATTCTTCGAGAGGACCTTTATTCCTTTATTATGTTTCTTTTTTTTAGGTGCATGTTGTACTGTACTAATAGCATCATCATTTGCTGCACTCGTTTCAGAAGCAGAAGTTGATTGCCTAGGGATTGTATCTTCATGGCCGATTTTCGTCTCTGTTTGTTGTATGCCGACGGATAATGCTCCTAAAATGAAAAATTAAGTAAATATTCATACAGTTTCTATATTAAAAAATGGACAAGTGATAAAGTTTCGTAAATAATATTGTAACTTTTTTTTGTTTTTAAGCTACAAAAATGTCTGTCTAAAATACTTGATCAAATGTTAAACAATAAGTAATTAATTATTATAAACAACATAACTTTATAAATCATTAAATTTTCACAAAATAATAAATAATAGCAAACTTTAGATAGGTTCACTAATATATATGGTAATTTAAATAAAGTTACTTATGAAGAAGATATTAATTAATTTACCTGGAACTTTTGCAAGTACTGGATTTGTGTTGCCTTCCATGATTTCCAACAAAATCTTTTCCCAATCCTGCAGCACAATTTTCTTATTTCCAGTCCTGTTTATGTCAGTCTTTTTCTTGAGTCTGGATTTCATATTATTAATTTTTTTGTACATTTGACTTGTCGTTATTTGTGACCCGAAATTCAGCTTCCACTGTTTGTTAATCAGTTCTATTGCTTGGCTTTTTGACTTTCGGACAGCTGGTGTTTGTGACTTGGATAAAAGTATGGGAACATCACGTAGCATGTTTACAAATCCCATTTGGGATTCGCAGACTTCAGTTTCTTCTTCACTTTCACTCATTGCACACTGATACTTGAATTTATACTAATACACGAATATGCGAAACGCGGCACTTGTTTATTTGGTGTTTTTTCAGGTGCAGACTTGTTTGGAAATATCGAGTATCTGCTTTATGTATTCGGAGCACATACTCCTCTCAGCGAATTATTTTTATTCATATAAAACGGAGAACAAACCAGCACTTCATGCTCATGCTCATGAGTACATACTTGGAGTTTCAACTCAAGTGTTATTCATAACAGCCATTGAATCGCATTCCATTTGGCTGTGTCCTGAAACCAGGAATTTTTGGTCAATGATCTCTATCGGTAAAACTTGTACGGCATAAATAAACATAGCGGCAACAAATTGATTTTTATTTGGGCCTCCACATTTGTCACTAAAGATACTTTTGAGGTGGTAGAATAAACAAGATGCTATTTCGCGCGGGCCACGTGAACCTTCTACTTCAGACCACATGTAGCATTTTCCAGAATTATCTCCACAGTTAAAAATAGTGAAATTGTATGTGGCTAACTTCGTCTTGTAAAAAAGAATGGGGTTAGTGGGATCTTTTGGCACATACAATACTTGTTGCATATCAAAGTTGGCGGAATGTATTTCTTTAGGATTTTCCTTTGCTGCATCCTTATCCAAATTTTTTTCCTATCTGGCTCTTTCTTTATTTTTAATGTGATCTTCATAGTTTTGCAGCAAATTTACTTTAATTTCCGTGTTAGCAGATTCATACGCTGTACATGTTGGACATTGATCCTTTCCAGGCTTATGGAATGATAAATTAAAATGAGAATTAAAAATATGGCGATTGAATGACTCCTTTAAACATTCCATATTTTCTTTGGCACAATCTTTTCTGCAGTAATGAGAAGAGACTGTAGGAAATTTCTGAATATGTTGTTTTAAAAAATTTACTGCATCTTCTGATATTTTAGAGGTACCATAACCTCCTCTCTTATCTTTTTCTGTGATGTTACTATTTGGGACACGTTTTTTAATGGCAAAATTCAGAAAATTAAAAAGGGATTTAACACCAAGGGTATTAAGTAGCATTGTTCTACATACATTTATTCTAGAATCCTTAATGCACAGATAAAATTTCATAGATCTGACTGCTTAAAAAAACGTAAATGAAGCGTTCTGAATCAGCTGACACGTCCAAACAAGGAGCTAACTGCAAAGCGCGCCAAAATTTTACTTAAAACAATTATTTCCAAAACAGGCTCTGTGATTTTGGAGAGATATGAAATTCACAAAAATATATTTTCACAGTTCCAAAAGTAGCTATGTGATTTTAAAAATATTTGGACCTCATTTCAAATTGCAAATTTTGGCGCCAAATTTAAATTTATCGATATAGCCCCTTTTGGAACTGTTAGAAGCCCTTATTTTCAACAAGGCTAAGTAAATAGCTCAAAAATACAATTTTTCAAGATAGCCACATTTGGAACCAAACCATCGATATGTTATTGTCAACATTGAGTTTGAAAAAAAACTCAAATGAAAGAAGAGTAATTAATTTAAACCTGGCAAGAACAAAGCACGAAGAGACAAAAGAACAATTAAAAACGGAGCTACGTAAGGTAAAAGAAAGACCAAGCACAATAGAAATAGTTCAAGAATAAGACAATTCCCAACTTACTTACAAGAGTATCAAATGAATACTGAATTTGACAATGAAGCCAATTTTGCAGCACTTTCAATAGGGTATCTCTTATCTGATGTTCCACAGTTCTATCAAGAGACTGAGAAATCATAGTAAAAGGGCAATAGCAAAACAATACATGGGAATTAGTACGTATTAAAAGGTCATTGCCTGGAAGTGGGTTTTTTGAGAAAAAAAGGTTAATGGACAAGTGGAAAAGAAACCAAGACTGAAGAGGTTTATGCTCGAGTAGCAAGGATGGTAACCTTAAGAGTTTTGCTGTTTTTATACATTAAACATGCTTGGAATGGTATTCAATTGGATGTAAAGTCAGCTTTTTTAATGGAATTTTAATAAATCCTGTTGAAACCAACATGAATAAACCAATGTGAAACCCAATTAGTTTACAGATTTCTTAAGTCTATTTTAACAAAACTTTCATTGTTTTGGATTCAAACGGTGAAGTAGCTTAGATGACCTTAGTGCTATAGAAATTAAGTTACATAAAAGTTTCAAAATAAGAAAGTTACCACAATAAAATAATATTATTTCTAGGTTTAGAAATTAATTATGTTGGTAATAATGTTTTTATCACACAGAAAGATCTGGTTAGGAAAGTTTTAAATAAATTCAATATGAATACTTATACTTACTTGTAATCCATGTGAAATTGTGATGCAAATTAAAAATTACAAGTAAGATTGAAAATATTCCTTATCAAGAATAATTTGGGGATCTTATGTAAATCGTATTGGGATCTATAGATCAGATTTAAGTTATTCAATTTCCTATTTTAGCCGAGTTTAGAATAATTACAATGTTGAACATTGGAACTATGTTTAAACATGTTTCAAAATATCTAAAAGCAACAGAAAATGTTGGTCTTAAATATTCAAAATCATTAGCTTGTACCGAACTGTATGGTTATGCAGATTCAGATTTTGTAAATGATGATGACAGAAAAAGTATTTCAGGTTTTGCTATAAAAATTGATAACATAAACGCCTGGAAGTCTTCATAAAAACAGAACAGATAATTGATATTGTTAAATAAAAAGTGACTGGATTTCAGTTTGCTATTTCTTAATGTTAATAAATCGGACTTTATATGTTATGACTAAAACTGGCTTACCCACGATTGAATCAATGAAAATCATTATTTGGATAATAGGGTTTGTAATTGTAATGCAAAAGTTAGTGCAGTGAACAAAATTTAATATCTTGGTGTATTTTTTGACAATCACTTAAAATGGGGCTACCATATACAATAACTAAACCATATGCAGGTTCTGGGACTACATCTTTTGCATCTTTTGAGGTAACTAGTGCTTTATAATAATTATTAAATTCTTCGGGAATGTCCCCACTTTTACAAAGTTTTAGTAAATCTGCTTTTTTACTGGTTATAATAGCTCTGGGCCTATTGTATGCTTTTAAAAACTTAAATTTTTCTAAAGTTAGTGGCTTTCCTTTACCTAAAACATTAATTTCTTTGTATTCCGATGTATGGTCGTATCTGTATTGAAGAATCCAGGGTTTACACTTCAGGTATTTAAAACACTTCACTTTTAACCAGTTTACTTTCTCACCAAGCGTGTTTTTAATTTTGATTTTCATTACCGATTTCGAAAATTTTTCAATCTCCAAAAAATCACCATATTTTAATTCAATTACATTATAGGGCTTCTTGTTTGACCTTGATGTTATAGCCATACGAAAGATTGTCATCCAGGATTACTTCATCTTCAAGTAATCCTGGTCGCACTATGTGGCAAATCATAAATAAATCTTGTGGCAATAAAACTGGAAGGGTTAGAGATTGTAGTCTTACAGCGAATGATTTTAACAACTTCTTTTTGGGTGTAGGTCAGGGTATCATGTCAGGAATGCCAATTTCAAATATTGATCCAATATCATTGATTCCCAAACATGATGTTGTTTTTTCTTTCAATGAAGTATCCTATAACAAAGTCCGTGATATTATCTCCAGCCTCAAAAATAAAAATAGTAAGGATATTTTTGGTCTAAATGTTAAAATATTAAAATCAATTACAAATGAAATTATTGTTCCACTTACAAATTTAATCAATTTGTGCCTTAAAGAATCATGCTTTCCATCTGTTTTAAAGGAGGCACTTGTAATTCCTTTGTTTAAGAAGGGTGATTGCAATAAACCAGATAATTACAGGCCTATATCTCTTTTACCAATTGTGTCCAAGATTTTAGAGAGGTGTCTAGCTGAACAGATTGTGGACTTCTTTGAAAAAAACAACTTATTTAACAAATGTCAATTTGGTTTTCGTAAAGACAAAAGTACAGTTCTGGGCGTCTTGGATTTGGTTTCAGATATTCTTGAAGGTTTTCAAAATTTTCAATATGACACAGTTCTTTGCTGCGACCTGAGTAAAGCTTTTGATTGCGTCGACCATGGGGTCCTTCTTGGAAAGCTCAAAGCCTATAATTTTAATCCATCAAGCATTCAACTTATGAAATCTTACCTTGAGGGCAGGTGTCAGTCTGTGAGTTTTGCTGGGGTGGCGTCGGCAATAGGCGATATTACAATGGGTGTGCCTCAGGGGTCAATTCTGGGACCCATTCTTTTTTTAATATATATCAATGATCTTCCACTAATTAGTGAATATGCAAAATTTACCCTCTTTGCCGATGACACTACAGTATCCTTTCGGGCTGACACTCTGGGTGCTTCCCTGGAGGGATCCCTGGTGGCGCGGGAAGGAGTTGAAAGCTGGTTCTGCAGCAATCGGCTTCTCATGAACTCAGATAAGACACTTAAAATCATTTTCTCTATGAGGGAACTTGGGCAGGTGGAGTCTGCTGACACAGCTAAATTCCTAGGAGTCACACTAGACCAACGTTTACATTGGGGTCATCACATCAACCAACTGACTTTAAAGCTAAACAAAGCTGCCTATCTAATAAGAGGGCTCAGTGATAGGGTCTCAGCAGCAGTTCTGAGAACTGCATACTTTGGTGTTTTCCATTCACACTTGTCATATAGTATTCTAGCCTGGGGACATGCATCTGATACCAAACGTGTGTTCGGTATACAGAGAAGGGTGATAAGGGTACTAGCTGGTCTTGCATATAGGGAGAACTGCAAGGCAGCCTTTAAACAACTTGGCATTCTCACCCTGCCCTCAGTGTACATTTTGGAAAACCTTCTGTATGTTAAACGTAATACTCAGTCTTTTACTACTCGCCAAGATATACATGGCTATAATACTCGCCATAGAACTGACTTTGTACCTCCTTACTGCCGTCTGGAAAGGTGTCGGGATGGACCGGGCTTTTGGGGAATAAAATTATTTAATGCTCTTCCCTCTGAAATAAAATACTTACCTCGAAACAGTTTTAAAACAAAAATCAAAAAAGTTTTATTAGTGAATGCTTTTTATTCATTAGAGGAGTTTTTTAACCACATATTTTAAGGTGATTTTACTGTGTTTTTATAACATCATTTATTGTTTTAGTTATAGTCGAATTTTAATTTAATGTTCTTAGTGTTAGCACTGTTAAGTAGTCTGTTTTGACTTTACCTATGTATTTTTTGACTTGTGTAAAATTTATATTACTGGCATCAATAAAAATTATGATTATGATTATGATTATGAAGAGTATAAACCGGAACATGCTTTTTGGCTTTCTCAATTGAGCCATGCATACTGTCAACTTCCATGTAACTATATGGCCACTTTCTAAAAACTTTTGTTCTATGATTTGTAGATTGGGGTTTATTTGAACTAGATAGAGCAAGAGAGCACTGATGTTTTGGTTGCGATTTTGACCGCTGCACGTATCTGAGAAAAGAGATATTTCAGTTACTGCTTTCGGAAGCTTTTCAATATATTATATATAATATACATATAATATAATATATTATATATACAATACAATATATAAACAGGTGCCGATCTCCAAACTGCCCCTTTTTCCATTCACCTCAGTCCAAACATAGCATGCAAAACGCATTATTTGGTGGTGCCATTTCGTATATTGTCAGATTGTATGTGCACAGTTTCCTGCTGTAATACATAGGACTTACATCACTGCTAGGAATCTGAAGAACACCTTGTAAATCAAACGTACAACATACAAAGGTATTGTCATGTAATGCTCTTTCTTTATCTTTAATTTTAGCAGCATTGCAATCTTCTTTTCTTAACACGTGGGTCTGATATATTATATTTTCCAGTTCTTTTTTCTTCTTATCTTTGCCACTTTTATACTGCATACAAATTTGGCACTGATCTTTTTTTGGCTTATAGAACGAGTAGTTGTAATTTTTGCAAAATATCCTTCTATAAGTTATAAGTGAAATAGGTACTAAATCATCCTTTTCACAAAATTGTTTATAAAGAAAATGCATCTTTGCTATGGTTAGTTTGGAATCCAGATACTGCCGTTTAGTAGACTTTCGCGTGTAATGAGATTCCATTACAGGAAAAGATTCAATATGAGCCTTAACTTTTTCGTAATCTTCAGATTTAGTTTTATTATGAGGTTCCTTTTTTTCCCGTTTATCATTACCGCTAAATAATTTTCCTCCTCCTAGGATCCTAAAGGCAAGTGTTTTAATGAAAAAGCTTTTGCATACTCTTACAGTTGTGTCATTGTGGTAAAAAAAGAAACTTTTCGAGTCTTCCCTTGGTTTTTTCATGCTTGTGCGTTTTGCTCTTCGTCTTTCAGGCACTTTACTTATAACATTGTTTAAAACAAAATCTTTTCTTCTGTTAAAATCGCAGCTCCAATAGTTTTTACAAATTATCATTCTTTTTTCTAAAGAAATCTTCTCTGTACACTTAAAACGACATTTTGAGCAATCAATATTTTGTGGGGCTTTAGCTTCGACTTTCTGACGCTTAGCGAGATTCTTTTTCCATTGAAAAGGATCTGATTTGTTCCAACGGGTTCTTTTCTTTTGAAAATTGGTAGTTAACGGAACATGGTTATCCGTAACATCTAAAAAGTAGAAATTTCTATTTAATTTAAAATTTTAAAAAAGTATTAACTTACCCTCTTCATCGGAGGTTTCTGACGAAGAACTATCAGGGACGTAATCTTGATCGGAATCATCTAAAACATTTCTTAATTCATAAATAGTGCGTTCTTGATCCGAATTTAGCTCGGAGGATATTATTGTCTCATCTAAATCTTCACCTTTAGTCGAGGGACCAGCTACATTATAATTTTCGAATTCTTTTCTAATATCTAAATCTACACATTCAGTTTTTGAGCCATAATTCATAATTGTTGCTTCAGGCAATAGCAGATCCAAAGGCTTACATACAAAAGGCTCTTGAACTTCCGCCATTAAAAAACCACCATCTAAAATGCTATACGCAACTATTATAGCTATAGTTAAACGCACATAAAATATTAATAACAATCTACCTGTGTTCTCATTAAAATTGGCAATTTTGTCTGGGCTTGCCTCTAAACATTTATTCTCTAAATACGGGTTAACCTCCACCACCGTAAAATTAAAAGACGCAGAAGCCTTACTAGCTACATTATTTTCTTGATAAACTACTAAAAAATGAAAATATAAATTAACGTCTTTGCAAACCAACTTATAACATTTAGGAAAATACCTTTACATTTTTCTTTTCCAAGAACCATTTTTACCATTGCTGCTCCTCGCGACATAATTATTTGCAAATTTTTCACTGTTTTAAGTCATAAAAACACACAAGTTAAACAAAATATTGCGAGAGTTAACACCACGTTGTACCAGATTTTTAAGGTTATGTCTGAAGAACTGTGCAGCCAAAACAAGATAAATACAATTTAGAGTTTAGTGCATACACAGATAAAACGGATCTCTTAACATAAAGTAAAACGAGTTTAAACCAAGGCCGCCATGTCTTTGGATATAGCCAAATGAATATTACCTTAGGAAAAACTTACCACATCCTTAGCTTTAGTCTACTACTATTTTGAATTGTTAAGTAAATATGTCCTAATTGTAAGAACAGCAAATTATTTAGTTATTTGGTCTAAGAGAAGAAAAAAAAAGAATTTTCTCTCCCCAAGGTCATTATGTTTTTGGTACAAGAGTCTTAATCTTAACTTGTGTGACAACAAAACGTGTGATCTTCTCATATGTACATAAATGTACTTGTCTGAAAGACATTTCTTTGACGGAAATAAATGAATGGCTTAAAATCTAAAAATTTAATGGATACAAGATCATTAAGTTCTTACGTCAAATATTAAATATCTTGTATTAAGAAATTATTTACTTGACCTAAAAATTATTATTTCGGTTTCGAAAGATAACTTTTCAAAATTTCGTAATATAACTCACAAAAAAATATAAAACTAAGTTAAGCCTGTCAGAAAACACTATAATATTAATTAGACAGCTTCACACAATTTTACTTTTTTTTGTCGATTACGACTGTTCACAACCAAATATACGTATATACGAGTATATAATATCTTTATTGTATTTAAAGCCCCTTTATAATTATGTATTTTTTTATTAAAATGTATCTTATGTTTTCATTTTTCATAAACTGTTTTTGATTTTACTTTTTATATTTTATTCACTTAAATAAGTTTTCGCATTCAATATTAAATATCGAAGCAAAATTTATAGCGCTTTTTACGAGGTTTTTTCGAGGATATAAAAAAGAAAAGAAGATAAAATAATAATAACACACTTTTATTTTATATTATAGAAGTCATAAGTTTCACAAAATACATACTAATATTATATCGTTAATATTTAACGTCAACGCAAAATTAAACTCTCTATTATGCTATGAGCATCAAAAAAAAAAAAATTAAAAAAATCTGTAACACTTATTGCACTAGTCTTATTTTTTAAAATTATTTTATGAAACCAGAAGGTAATAACTATTGTCTAGGCTAATGGTTTCTAAGTTATTTACATTTCCAAAACTCTAATACTTGTAGCTAATATATGCTAACTAGACTAACCACCCATGCATAACTTAATAGAATATCCTGAAAAAATTAACATGATGAATGACAATGAAACATTGAATTTATTCCTTACTATTACGATCACACTGTATATTATATATATATTTTTCGATATAAGAGAAAAAAAATTAAACGTATATTTTTATAAAAAAGGATTACTTTTCACAGTTACATAAATGTTTGCGCCAAGGATATTTATTTTGTCCTAAAATGGTACGATTCTTAGCTCGAAATAATTATCTTATTTAAAGTACATAACCTTTCCTTCAAGATTTTAATTTTAAAGTAAGAAAATTCTCTTCTGCTAAGATTATATTTTCTTCTTTTATATATTTTTTATCTAAGATACAATAATAATTTACACAACAGCTTTTAAAAATCAATGCATGCTTATTTAGTTATTTATAAACTAATCTAGGTATACCTATAAGAAAGTAAAAAATGCATTATAGCCCTACTGAGTATTTTAAACCTACACACGCATATATAGGTACCGGTATAATTTAAAAACAGAAATAAAAACCACATATATTTATAATATAAATATACCTTCAAACACAGGCCACAAGTGTTCCAAAGCATTCCGCTTTAAAAAAGAGAAAACTTCACTTACTTCAACTTCAAAATTCATGTTGTCCATGTTGAAAAAACCAAATTCACACACAAAAATGCGATTATACATCGTGTCGCGTTGACAATGCCGCGTCTAACTTGCTAATGACCGGAACGACCAAAGGACAAAGTTCCGACAAAGGGAAAACACCGGGGTTATACCTACGCGACCCAACGCAAGCACCTGTGACGTTAAAGCAAGAACGTACTCTTTAAACAAGTATCGATAAATTCACAATATTATTCTTATAGACAGTTGTCTAATAGCAAGGATTTAATTCGCTAAGATAATTAGAAAATAATGCGAAGAACGTGGATTATCTTTTGACAAGATAACGTGAGTTTGAACTAAATGTATATCCTTAATTAAAGATAATTAACAGCCATGATAATATATTTTCTTGTAATAAGAAGTCATTTTTATCTGTGTACACATTCAACTAAAAAAGCATTCACGCTACAGCAAAAACAAGATATGTACCATATATCTAAATAAACTAACAATTATTTTATATTTTGATAAATAACAGTACAGCCAAAACAAAATAAGTGGCACTTGACTGGTTTTTAGTGAAAAATCATATGTCTTTTACTAAAGTTAAACAGCCAAAAAGAGGTAAGTACCACATATCTTATTTGTGCAGTTAAATGAACAAAAAAAATGTGACATGCAGTTGGGTTCATAGAAGATAGGTGTACATATCTTTTTTTTGCTGGTTACATTTTAATCAAAATGGAGTTATGTTGTTATTGCATATGCGAAACGACCCTTAATTGCCGTTAGAACCTTATCTTCTTTTGGCCCTACACGTAGAAGCAATTTTTAAATCTTAAAATGCACTTATCTTAAAAAAATTTAAAAATTGAGTTATCTTGTTTTTGCAGTAACCCGACGATGTATTATTATAAGACCTGTCATCAGGTTGCTGTGTACTGATAAACTTTCAAAAAACATAATCAATCACCAAAATAATATGTGATCTATACAGAAACAGTCTATGCAAATTCCTGCTTTGGGATTTTCTTTAGTACAAAGAAGTCTGTTTTTTATAGTCTTTCTTTAACCATTAGTAACCTAGAAGTTTTAATGTATAGACTTTATTATTGTTAAGTAAGTTAATAGTATAATTATATTGGTGCACCAAATCATTCAAAATTTATTTTGTACCTACTTTAAAAAAAAAAAATAGTTGTTATTGCTATTGTTATATAAATAACAAAGACATAATACGGGCATAACCGAGATTAGTATCTTACATCCCAATATATCTATCCAAGGTAGGTAATGCCTCAATCATCATATTTTCAATAGGTCTTCCAGAGAGTAAAAAATGAAAATCCTCGGATAATTTAAAGGGCAATTTAACTACCAAAAAAAAAACCGGAATGGTACGTTAAAATACACAAATTATAGACACGTATCGCGTAAATTACCGCAGCAAAAATATAAAATTAAAAACGACCGTGTGTGCCGGCCAAACAACCTGACGAAATCCACATGAAACAAACAAAAAAAAAACGAATTTAATGAAAATGTTCCGCTTAAAAGCTCACACATAAATAAACCGTTTTAAATTTAGCTTTTATAATAATTTTATAATGGACAGCGCGCGTATAGGTTCTATTATTCCCAAGTAAATCGTTATATTTATAGTTTTAAATATAGCAAATTGAATATCAGAAAATCAGCCAAAACAAGAGTGACACATAAAAGTTCTTGCTCCAAACAGTACTTATAGTTTTTAAGGCAGATTCTGTTTACCGACGAAGCTTAATTTTTTCAGAGAGACAAACATTAACTACCATAATAACCACATCTGGGCAGATAAAAATCCCCATGCCATAGTTGAAGTTCATCACCAACAACAATTTTCTTTAAATGTAAGGGCACAGAGATTGAATGGGGAAACACACTCGTTTTTTTCACACCAAGACATACTTCCAGGACTTCTTGAGGCGATACCCCTTAGATGTTAGAAGAGTAATGTGGTTTATGCACGATAGGGCTCCTGCCCATTTTAGTTTATTAGCACGTCGTTATTTAAATGAAGCATATCCAAATCAGTCCTCAGTTTTGGCCATCTCAGTCACCAGATATGAATACACTTGATTTTACCACATGGGGTCATTTAAAAACGTTGGTGTACAGGATTCCGGTACTGGATATTGATGACTTGAAAAATCGAATCATTAATTCATGTGCCGTAATTCAAAATTCTCCCGGATTTTTTTATCGGATTCGTCGACAAATGCACCGACGTACAGATTCTTGCATAGTGGCAGAGGGTGGTTATTTTCAACATTTTTTATAATTATTTAATTCCTTTTTTTCATTTGATTTAAAACAATAATTCCATCTAACCACATCTAAACATTAATAATCAACACGTAATACATTTAGGTAGACGGATCTTATTTTTTTAATCGAATACGCAACCTCGGGCAAAAGAAAGTCAAGACATCAAATTTGCTCAGAAATAATGAGAATTACAAAAACAAACGTCACTGGTACAAATTTAAAAAAATAGTGAGCCTCAATAAATGCCTTTTGATGCATATAGAAAATGCATACCAAATTTTATTAAAACATCTACAGGGGTTTTACCGGTATTATAAAAAAAAACATATATTTTACTTCAATTTTTACCCCCCGGTATGTCAAAAGTTAGGACTTTTAGGACATACATTTATATAAAGTTTTTTTCTTAAACTTTACCCAAGAATAAGCTCCTGAATTTTTTTGCATGTATTTATTAACACCCTGTATATTGTTTAAAAAAAATATTAATCTGTCTCTTTAAAACACTTTTGAAAATTTTTTTATGACACTAATGGGTCGGTAATTACTTAATATTTGCCTTGGTCCCCAGACTTGAAAATTGGAGTCATAACGGAAATTTTGAACTGATCCGGTACTTTACCTGTATTAAAAATTAGTGTGTTTAGATATATAAGTGAATTTTCTTTATAAGTTTAACGCCAATTGTGTCTATTCCAGGAGCACTATCGTCTTTTAAAGTACTTATGTGTTTTATTACTTGATGGTTTCCATCTACAGGTCTTAGAAACAAAAATGCAAGTTATCTGTGATTATTTTTTGTTCATTAATTGGTTTTTGAATTTTACCTACCATGTATGAGCCGTTCAGTGCAAAAGTGCTTTAAAACTCCCTTAAAGTAGAAATTTAGAAAATTGTTATTTTGCATCTGGATGAACTAAAAAATCACAGTAACATATTCTTTACTTTTTTGTACATATTTATAATAACCCTATACTAAAATTTCATATGGTAAACATTTTTACCGGTTGCATTAATTACATTTTTGCCGCCCAATGTCATTCTTCCAGTAAGTTCTTTTCAAAAACATAGCGAAAAAGTGGTATAACTTGGAGAGTTATATCACTTTTCCTCGTAACAGTTAACCAAATTTCACAAAACTGATGAACCAAAGAAAAATAATAGCTGTAGTATGTTTACTATGATATCTATTACTGATAAAAGTGTTCAAAAAATATAGAGCTTGAAGAGCAAAACATTAGCACTACTTATCTTACATACTAAACTTACAGTAAGAAGAGTAAGAATAAGTTATTAAACAAATTAATCTTCAACAGAATCGGATTATGGACCACTGTCAACAGCATCTTCTTTTGTCAGTAAGTCCAGGAAGAACTGATGCTGAATCGGGGGAATCCACTGAAGAAGTTCTATCATATCTTTTTTCTTAGCTACAGTAACTGATCTACACACTACGTACCATAACACTAAAAAAACCTGACTAAACAAGAAAAAGCGAAATTAATAGTACCTGGCGCGACATCGGAGCAGCGTGGTGCCTTGACTTATACCACTATTCCAGCGAACGAATCCATTATGTTGAGAGGAATAACGTTAGGAAGCTCTTATCTAATCTTAGCTAAGTTAAAATTTTGACTTATACCAGTTTTCGACTGAATATATTAGACCAGTAGAAACATAATTAATGGTATAACTCAAAAATTAAAAAATACTTACATATACCACTTTTCCTCTGAGCGGCTCATATGTAGTTGCAACAATTTTAACAAAATAGTCATTACAATAATTGGCCATACTTTTATTATCAGGGAAAGAAGTATTATTATTATCTATTATAGGTGGTTTGGTTTTATTTATTTTTTTGTTTATCATTATTTGTGGCATCACTTATCAAATTATAGACTTTTCCAGATTGGTTCCCGCATTTCGGAACTCTTGCTAAAAATACTCGTAATTTAGTCTTTGTATTAATTTTTTGAAGAATTTTTATGTAACTTTTATATATTTTGTTGTCTGTTTCATTAAAATTTAATAAATGTTTCTTTTTCATGTTGCCTTCATGCTTAGTACTTAATATTATCCCCTTGGTTATCCAGGATTTGCGTTTATTTTCTTCCTTTATTTTACGCAGCCCTATAGTACTATTTCTATCAAGTACATCAGTTATTATCTTGTAGAATTTGTCAGTACCTTATTACGTCACCTTTTTGTAATACATTATCCCAGCCTTGTGTTCTCAACTCTTTTTCATTAATTTTTGTAATATTTTAGTAACAATTCCTGTTTAACTATATGCCCTAATTTTCTCTTTGATCCATATGCAAATTAACCATAATAGGATAGTCAAATTATAGATTACAAAATGTATGAGTTCTTATATTTATTTTATTTTTCACAAAAATAGGATCCAAGCATGAGCTTGTACCAGAAGTTATTCGAGTTGTTTATATTTATATCCCTAATAAGACATCGGATTGAGCTTGCAATTTGTTATCCGTTAAAAATTGTTCTAAATTTTCTATAAAAAGTTATATAGGCACATAATATTAAAAATGGTGTAATTATTTTTTTAAATAGGTAATAGGGGAAACTGAGTAACAGTGAGACACGGGGAGCAGTAAGACATTCGAAATTGCTCCGGTTCTTTGTCCAGTCAAAAGATATCACTGCTTGTGTATCTTGCTAGCTTGTCTATCTAGCTACATTGACAGTTACCGATTTCCTATTCGCTTGATTTTCATTCGTGTTTGAATTAAATTCTGTCGCGTTCACGTGCCTTTCGTGTGCAAAAAATAAATATATCAACAGGTAAGTTAAGACTTTTTTGTAAAATTAAGTCGAATATTTAGCAGTTTGTTAGTATTACCATACAGTTATGTGTAGATTAGCTAACAAAATAAGACAGTTTAATAGAGCAAAAGAAATTTGAGGTTAGGGTTATGATGTTTTTTTTTTAACTTTAGCGACAGTAGGTAACAGTGAGACGGGGTACATTGAGACATGTCTCATTGTTACCCAGATATTATTAAAAAATATAGAACTCACTTCTTTTTTTTAGAATTTTATAAAAAAAGTATTCAGAATGCCGAGGAAATCCACCAAGGAAAACAAACTATGGGACATTTTCCGAGGAAACTATGAAAAGGGCAGTTGAAGCTGTGCTTAGCGGCCGTAGCACCAGATCTGTTGCGAAACAAGAAAATTTTAATTTCCAGACCTTATCTATAGGTAAAAAAAGTTAGTTTAATCATACTTACCAAATACATACAATATCTATTTTTAGATATGTGCGAAAGAGAAAATCCAGTCAGGATGAATTGATTCGGTATATACCGTATTTAATACCGAGCAAGAAAAAATTCTGGCTGATTATATTATTAAATGCTCTCAGATGTTTTATGGGCTCCCTCTTCGTGATTGCCGTAAATTGGCTTATGACCTAGCGTTCATAAAGCATTTTAAGATGCCTCCGAAATGGTCCGTTAATAAAATGGCAGGAGAGGAGTGAATGAGAAATTTCATAAGAAGAAATCCAAATGTTGGATTGGATGATCCGTCTGGTTGGATGAATGCCGACTTGTTTTTAAAAGTAATGGAGCACTTTATTAAGCACACCTCTAGGTCGAAAGAAATATCCAAGTCTTTTACTTTATGACAATCATGAGAGTCATCTATCCATCCAGGTTATCAATCTTGCTAAGGAAAATTGCGTCACTATTGTGACATTTCCACCACACTCGACCAATAAGATGCAACCTTTAGACGTTGGCATTTTTAAGCTTTTCAGTATTGCTTATAATGTTGCTATAGATAGCTGGCTGATGCAGCTGATCCTGGAAAGCCAGTTACCATTTATCAAGTTGCAGGTTGTGTGGGGGAAACATATCAAAAAGCAATGACTTCCGCTTTTAAAAAATGCGGAATATTTCCCTTTGACAGAGAAATATTTACAGGTGACTTTTTGCCATGCTCAGTCACTGATAAACCTCAACTAGAACTGGGTAATCAAACTCCTCCTCGGGAACCAATTGATGATCAAATTAAATTAAACGCAAATAGATTTATAACCCCGGTAGAAATTCGCCAGTTTCCTAAAGCTGAGAAAAGGGACATCCAAAGGTAGACGAAAGGGAAAAAACATGATACCCACCGAAAAACATGAGCTGGAAGAAAGACAGGCTAAAAAACAATACCTTAAAGCTCAATAGATCTACAGAAAAAGAAAAGTGTAAAGCGAAAGATTCAGGACAGTGATGAAGATGATGAAGAATGGCATTCTGATGCATCATCTGAACATCTTCAACCTGAAGTGGATCCAAGAGTGGCTCCCACAGCATTTGAAGATCTGTTAACATTTCCAGAGGTTGAGGATTATGTTCTGGTTGAATTTAAACCAGAAAACACAAAATCAAAGCCTGTTTACTACATAGGAAAGGTGCTTTCGTGTGTTACTGAGACAAATGAGGCGAATATTAGTTTTATGAGAAAATGCCAAAAGACTGATTCAAAATTTTACTTTCCCATTATCCCAGACATTGCCACAATACCAGTTAAGAACGTTAAAATGATTTTACCAAGACCCCTTAATTACGGTCATACTAAGCGACAAAATTATTTTTTTTCGTTTGAATTAAACTTTAATTTAATGAATATATGTTAATCTTATTTTAAGACATGTTTTCTTACTTTAAAAATTAAAGTAAGCTTAAAGCCACAATTTCCTTTGATGTTCTGTTTAAAATCAAAATTGAAATAAATTAAGTTGGAGTTTTTATTTTGTTTTAATCACTAATATTCGGGCATTTATTACATATAGTGTCTTACTGTTACCCATGCTGGGGTAACATTGAGATAAATGACAACTGAATTTTATGTGTCAAATTCAGAGATCTTAAAACAGGTACTGCTAAATTCTATACATATTGTGTTAATAAAAGGATGTAAAAATACAGCCATTAAAAAATTTTGTTTATACATTTATTAGTAAAAAGAAAAAAAAGTGTCTCACTGTTACCCAGTTTCCCCTACTAGTAATGGTAACTTTCGATTTTTTAAGTAGATAATGTACAACGTTATATATGAGGTTTGACTTTATAAATATGACTACACCATAATCCATCAATATGATAGTTTTTGTGAATTTTTAAATGTAATATATTTAAGTGTTTTATTTGATAACATTTTACCATTATTTAACTCACAAGATACGCTTTCCTGTTGTACCTCATTAACTAGTGATTCTAAATTTTGTAATATCACAAGTTCATATTGTTCAAGAGCCTAGTCTATTTTTGACCTCACTATTCAACAGGTACTGATATGAAGGACATTCTGTGTCAGTTGTTTTTTCACTTTTACTTATGTTGTAGTTTATTTTCTATTTATTATTTGCCGCAACACGATTTGCCTACTTTTCATACTGCTCTGGACAGTCGTTTATATAATGTTCTTCTGAGCGATGTTCGGATATGTGTTTATTTCGACATTTTTCGGTTTTATGGTAATTGTGTTGAGCACTTAAAGCAGCTTAGTATATAGTTAAATCTTCATGTCCGATATGGCTGCCATTCAAGATATATTTTGTTTGTACCTAAACGTATTTTTTTAAAATTAGGATGCTGAACGTTCATCAAAAAGCACAGATCCTGCGATTCGTTTTTCAGGTTTTTCCCTGTATAGGATATTTTAAAAATTTCATTATATCCTTTAAACTCGTTTTGTTCCCTAATGGATTTCATTATTCTTTGTTCATCAATATCGCCGTGATAGCCTATTATTTTGAACCTTGGTAGCCTCAAAATAGTTATTCGAACATCATAATCTTTTTATTTATTTGATGCTTCCCTTAAAATCTCAATATCTGTCTTATTGGTGCAATTTATAAGAAATACCATTTTTTGTACTTCTAGTGTTCCTGATACTTATTTTTAAATCTGTTGTATGAATTGTCTTTTTAACCTCAGCTTCCGTCTTTTGTAGAGATTGTTGCTGTTTTGGTGTTAAAATAATACTATGCAGGTTTACTTGATTGTTCTTAGACGTTGTCTGACCTCTTTCGATAATTTGACTATATGTGCATTTGGTACCTATACTGTCTACATGAGCGCTTTCTATCTTTAATTTTTTTTTGTTTAATAAGGCAATTCTTCCCTGGCTTGAATAATATGTTTGTCTTCTCAAATTGCTGCTCAAATTTCTTACACTTTTTACAGATGAATTTAAGAATTCTACTCTCCTTAAGTTCCAAAACGTTAACCTCAGCTGAAGTAAGATTTCCTCAAGATTTACAGTACTTTCTCCTGTAAATATCACAGCAAAATAATGGATCTACCAAAATCTATGCATACGTCGTAGTCCATTTTACACTTAGAACATTGCAAGGCTAGAATAATTAGTAAACAACAACTTTGTTTGAGTTCAACATGTGCACAGGGGCAAGAGGGGTGTTTTGTTTACAAATATTTATCGATTCTCTGTTGTCAAGTTTATACGCATTTTCAAAAGAGGAAATTTTCAGCTTTATATAAACACATATCATAATGTTAATTTAACTAACTTATTGATATTACATTTTGAATTACAAATAAAAAGTAGAAATTAAAATATGTTATTCTAAGCGCAAAAATTAAATCTTCAAAGCAAAAAAAAATATTAATATTATTATTCCTAAAACCGCACTTCTAAAAAAATTGAAATGACAACTCCGCAGGCAAAAGCTGATGTCATCTTGACAAACGGCTTTGTGTTTACATTCGGCATT
The DNA here is from genome assembly GCF_022605725.1 of Anthonomus grandis grandis. Lineage (NCBI taxonomy): Eukaryota > Metazoa > Arthropoda > Insecta > Coleoptera > Curculionidae > Anthonomus > Anthonomus grandis. The sequence goes on from NC_065547.1 coordinate 7,595,347, forward strand.
ACATTTCTTTTAGGTTCTGCGTGAAAAAGGAAAAACATTGGGTCATTTCAGTGTTTTTGTGAATTATTACGACAGTAAAGACTTGTGCCGTTTATGCGGCACCATGGGAAAAATGCGAATTTAAGCCGATCTTTTCACAAGTAAATATCGATATTTACTTGTCATAACATTATATCAAGGGACAACCGTCGTCATAAACATAGAATAATTAAAACTTAATCTATTGATAATAAATATTTTTTGACGACGTCACTGGTAAAGATTACTTGCGTCGGTGGAATCAACAATGCTATTGAGCGGCGTTGCGATGTTGTTGCCTTTTTCTTTATATAAGTTATTTACATTCATTTAACTTTGAATGTTGACTATACTAATGGTATCGTTTCGCACCTATCAAAATTAGTGAGTAATTTTTATGATATTATAAAGTGTTTTTTTTTGCCACTTCTACTTAAGCATTTCGCATTATTGCATCAAAGATGTTGCAAGCAAACAAACTGCCCATAGTTCCACGGCAATGCTAATTCTAGCGTTTCAATGTTCTAAGATTTAACATCACAATTTTGAAATAATTCTACAAAATTTTGCACAATTACAGTTCATCACTGTGCCCTGACTCTCGGAATGTTTTTCAATATAAATAAACTTTTTATTCACGGTATATTTGTTATAATCTTTGCAATCTTATAACAAAGTTTTTAAATTTTTATTACAGCATTATACGCTGCACTCTTAACTGTATAGATTGGTATTAATCTTATTTAATTTAGGCACAAAAAAGTTAAAAAATTTAAGGAAAATCGACGGAGGAAAAACGTTCGCGGCAATTAGTTCTCAGTTTGTTTGAATAAAATATAAAGTGAATCATAGACCTCTTCAATCATTAATTTATTGATCTTTTATCCACTTGTTTTAAATTATTGTAACGTTCGGTGAAATGATCTTCACTCTTATTAAATACGATTGGATCCGCCTTTGGTCACATTTTCTACGGACCCTTTTTCGGATTTGCACGGGAGATCGGCCTCCCCCTCTTTTAAAGCGGCAAAACAAAGCGATACTCGGGGCTAAAGCTCACCGAAACGGCTTGTCGTAAATAACCCATAAAAGCGTGCCTTATTTCATCTTTACAACCGCAAATCGATATGCGAGGGAGAGAAAGGGCATAAAACAGATTATTACTAGGCTAGGGGACATAATAGGGATAACCTTGTTGAAGTTAATTTCGCTTCTTTCTTTATCGCTTAAAAACGTTCGAAGAATGAGGTTTAGGTGTTTTGGGGTTTATCTCTTTTCTACGTTGTTTTTAAGTAATTTTAACTAAATAATCATAATCACAATAATTAACTAAATCATCACAAAGCAACGTTGAGTACATTGCACCATTTTGGTGCTTATGAGGAAAAAAAATAATAAAAGAACACGATTTTATTGCTAATCGAACTAAAAAATAAAAAATAATTTTTAATTACAAAAAGTTTTTATTAAAGTAGTAGAAGGTCGGATAATCAATTATAATTAATTACCTCAAATAAAAGTCATAATAAAATTTAGGTTATTAACAGAATACCTAATTCAAACCAAGTAAAAAGCTTGGGAATACCATACTGCGACAAACTTTTCTTAATTTTTGGCCATTGCGGACTTTCTCGGCAATTAAATTATTTTCTGAATAAGCAGCTCTTCTTCGTTTTTTAGTGAAATCCATGGCTTGTTTTTAATCTTTAACCTAAATTAGGGAAAAATTATCCAAAAAATTATGTGTACGAATACTGGAAACAGTATCAAAAACGAAAAATCCCATTGGTCGGACACAAACATGTGTGCATTTTTTTGCATAACATGGTTTAAAAGTGTCCGTTCAGTGGCCTCTACAAACCAAGATGGTATTTTTCATTATTAATAAAAAGAAACGCCAAGACATATTATATTATGTCACTTGCTTTTGACTTGGTCTGCTAGGTATGAGACCATTTCGACAGCGCTGCACACTTTAGAGCAAGACTTGACCCTTGACTTGACCTTAACACTTGATCTTGTTAAAAGGAAGTTATTAGACCATGAAATGAAGAAATGAACTCACAAATATCCAAATCATCCGAGAAACACCGTATAGCATACAGTCCACAGAGAAAGTGGGAAAATACAGGCAGCAAGTCATGTACAGAAGAAGCAAGATTGCTTTTCTTTTGGCTGTAGTACATGCAAGAGATGTGAGCTTGGGATTTTAGTTGTTTTTGATCATTTCATTTTTTATAGACTGTTAAGTTTTTATATACTGTTAAATTAAGCTACCTAAATACTATGTAGTTGTTAGTTTTTTTTTAGTTTGTCTCTTTTGTATAATTACTTCTTAATCTGTCAACCATAAGTAGCGTTATTATTAGGAATTTCTTGTTACACAATGTTTGGTGAATAAATTATTAACCCCGGTGATTTAATTAATAATATTTTTATCCTTTTTTCAGCAATCCTCCACTAACTGATCTTCTAGTAGCAGCCAACTTCTAGGGAGTGAGCTACCCCCAATAAACAACCATGGCACAAACCCAGGGCGAAATAAGGGTGGGTCCAGGAAACCAGGTAAAAGACATTTATGTACGTACAGACTGAGAAAACGAACACACGGTAACCACAAAATTGTTGCTTTTTTTTGTTCTTATCTAGTTTCAACATTAGCTCGAGAAACTAAGTATTTTTTTTCTCTCTTTAGACGTTGATTTTTAACGCTCTCAGTATTTATTGAGTTTAACCGTATCTATAATATGGGGGATATTATATGTAAATAATAATTGGCATGAGATGCACGTGTACAACGGGTGGACAAAATTAGCATGGTAGTCAAAATTTTCTTAATTTTTATTATTGGCTTTGGGACGAAGAAAAACGGCACCGGCACGAAGAAACGTACTTAACACGACTGTATCATTCGACCGGGCCGTTTAAACTGTGTGTTTCGTAGATCTATTTTAGGTTTAGTATTTGGATTTAATGTTATTTTATGTTTTATATAGGGTGGCCACTATCGTCTATAATATTGCGCTCTTAATTAAACCACTATTTATAACTCTGGGTAAAAATGTTACTAAACGCTCTTGAAGACCATATACATTAATCTACAATTTTTATCTCTAGACATTTTTTCATTAAACCGATATGAACCATTATTTTTAAAGAAATTTCTTAACATAGCAAAAAACCTGCTAGGAAAGAATTCGAAGATGTTTGCACCCACCCCCGGTACAGAACTTTCGGCGGCCATCTTGGATAATCACGTCAACTGGTTGGCGGAGCTTAGCTGTGACACGACTATCACGTGCTCCTTTGCGCTTACTTCGACCACGTGATGTCTGGAAATTGACAGGAGGCGTGGCCTTCAGGTGTTAACTACAGGGGTTATTTAGAAAGCACTGGTTTAAAATATTTATCTATTATGGGAAGCAAAACAATTTTTTTTTATTATTGTATTCTTCCAGGCAGTTGAATTTAAGGAAGTACTTCCACATTGACAAACTTAGTAGCTGCAGGTGAGAGAAGCTGTTCTATGTTGATAATCTGGCATCAAACACCACTATTGAATAGATAAAAGATCATATTGAAAGGAGTGATGTTCAAATTACTGTGAGCCAATAAATGTCAAGGTTAGAAAATTCATATGAAGAACAGGAAATATTTACTAATAATCATAGAAATTTCATAGGGCCTGGAAGAAGACAATGAACACTCCCTTTAAAATGATGATATTCTGTATGTGAATTTGCAAAGTTTTCTTGCTAATAAAGATTAAATTTTTATAAAGATGTTTAACTGTAATGCCAAAATTGTTATATTGAGGGAAGCAAGATGTACCTAGAACAGGCATACATACCTACAGATGTAAGTCGAATTCAAGATAAAGAGGTGGTATCTTTGTTCTATTGGTAAATATGTGGAAGTTAAGAATTCCTGGATTCTGTATATATATCAGTACAAACATATGGGAATACATGGCAAACAGGATCAGTCTCCCACCTCAAGTAATGCTATTTTTCTACAAAAACTGGAAGAAATCTTTAAGATTATTTTAACTGTAGTATCTGTGTTATATTGGTGATTTTAATATTTGTGGTATGCATGAAGATTCTTTCTGTACAGAAAGATTTAAAAACATAGCAAATAGTAATGGAATAGAGCAAAAAGTCAAAAATTACTCAAGATTAAGACTGAGAATGACCTTAAACAGCCATTTTTTAATTGATTAAGTATTAGGAAAAACAGATTCATTACAGATCATAGTAGATCATGTACCTAAGCTATCTGTCATCATGTGGTGATTGGATGAATCAGTTTTTAATGACTGTTGAATTGCACCTGGGATACTAAGAATTTTGATATTGACTTTTCAAGTAATATTTTCAATAATTGAAAAATGTTTAAGATAAAAATTTTCCTGTTATAGAAAAATTTAGCAAAGAAAAACTTGTGCCATGGCATATGAACATGAATTACAAACTAAAGCTAGAGAAAAAAAAATGAATGAAGAAAATAATAAAAAAAAATTTGGGTCTGTAATAGGTATATGCAATGTTTGATGTTTCCTTATCAACGATTTTTGAAATATTGCAAAGAATGTATGTTGCTGAGCATAGTTTTTTTGATATGATGTCAATATGGCTTTCAAAGGTCAACTTTGCATCTAGAGTAACTCCTAATAATTTGATTGTTTCAGGGTTTTCTGGGATGTTATTTTTTTTAAAGAGAACATCATCGTTTCAGTTTTTATTCAAATTAATATTTAAAAGATTTGACAGAAACCAATCTCAGTATGCCAGGCCATTTCAATTCTTGCTTCTTCTATAGATTTAGATTTTATAGAAAAGTTGTTATCGTCAGAAAATTCTACAATAAAATTCTCCATAGGGTAGAAACAGCAAAGGTCTCAAAATTGATTCCTGGAAAACATTATTCCGCATAACCCTTTTTTCAGAGCGTTCACCCATTTATTTCTGCGATCTGAATGGTAACCACACAACAACCTTAAACTTAGTTCATCCAATCCATAGTACCTAAGTTTTTCGTCCAGGATATCGTGTGGATACGCAGTCGAAGGCCTTGGAGAGGTTGAACCAACAATCTACTCCTCTTCAAAACCTATATTGTTGGGTAGTGGATTTGTCTTTTCTAAAACCAAATTGCCCCTCTAGCAGCAGATCATTCCCTTCAGAGTATGTATACAGTTAATCCTTCAAAAAGGCCTCAAACATTCTTGAAAATACAGATATTGGTTAATAGGTCTGTAATTTGATGAAGATGCTTGTCCCTACTTTTAAAGATGAGAACTGTTCTGTTATTTTTAAATTCTTTGGGATAGATAGATTTATTGAAGACTATTGTAAGTGGATCACTAAGTCAAGCACCGAGCGCTTGTATCAGCACAACTTTCAAGTCATAAAAATCTATACTGTGTTTCTTTTTTAGGTTGTTTAATGCTCTATGAGCCTCTTATTGAGTTACCTCATGGACAGTCAATTTTATGTTAAATAGAAGGAATTAATGACTATAAGGCCAATGAATTTACCAGGTTTTCTGCTATATTTGAAAAGAATTAATTACAGTCATTTGGGTCTAATCTAGGGTTAGAATTGGTATTTATGGAGTGTTTTTTTAAATCTCTAAGATGCTTTGGCTATGTTGTCTGAATTTATGCCATTTGGTCATGTGGTCAGACAGATCTGGGTCAACAACATTTACAGACATTTTTAAAGTTTACAACCAATAATCAAGGTGACAAATGCAGACCACGTTTCTAAATTCCGGCTAGATATCATGCTCTGCCATGTTTCGAGAAGGTTCTGTAAAAAGCAGTTTTTGACGAAATATTGAATTACTTTAATTCTAATAAATTATTTGTGGGTAATTAATGTGGATTTAGAAAAGGTTACTTAAGTTGATGAGGGAAATTATGTTGTTGGAATATTCTTTAACTTTAGAAGATTTTAGAACCAATTTAATTTTTAGAGCATCTAGGGGAAAAGAGGTCACAATTTACAGGATTAGAAAATACTGACTTAACAGTCACTTAACAAATACTGAAAAAACAAAATAACTTTGGCATTATATTAAATAAATAAATAAATAAATATGCCTTTATATTTCGGAAATAAAAAATTAAATAACAATTAGAAATGCGGCGAGATCTAGCCTATGGCTTCTCTATCTAACCGCACACTTAAAAATAGTACTTCAAAATTATATATATATATAAGTTCAAACTATAATTAAGCTTATAAAACAAAACGATCCTACACAGACATAATCATATCATACATTTAATCAAGTAATATAGTTAACTTTTGTTGAAAAAAAGAAAAAACATGATTTTCGTAAAATACCATTAAACTACTATTAAAATGGAGTTTGGCAGATTTTTTGAAGGAAGCAAGTGAGTGCTTACACTTCAGATCATGAGGCAACAACGCATTAAAAATTTTAACACCGGTATAGCTAAATGAGGCTTGAAATTTGCTAGTTGGGACAAACATTTTTAGAATGACGCATATCACGACCATGAATGCTACTGCAGCTTACCAGCTTTTCATACAAGTACCTGGGGACTCTACTGTGGACAGTTTTATAAATGAGACTGGCCATATAAACTTTGAATCGTTCTTCCAGCCTTAGCCATTGAGATACGATAAATAATGTTGTTACATGGTCATTAGGTGCATTACTTTTTATTATTTATATAAATGATATCAATTTTATTAAAAGAATAGAGTTTCTTAATTTATTTGCAGATGATACCCTAACATCATGTAACAGAAAAGACCTGGAGGAAGTAATAGCGAAAATTAGATAATTACATAATAAAGATTTAATGAGTTCCTAAAAATTAACACACTTATATAAAATGTAGAAAAAACAAAAGCAATATTGGTCAATATAAAACCTAAGCTTGATAAACTTAACATTAAGTCATATAAATTGGAAATTGATTATTGAAGAGAATCGAATGGGTTGAACAGATAAAAGTATATCTTGGCTTTGAAATTGACAATGTATTCAATTTAAAAGAATATTTTGAGTTTATTAAAAATAAAATAAACAGAAAACCTTAAGCTCTAAAATTTCTCACATTTTCTACAAGAGTTACATTATCAAAAAAATATGATTCAAATTCATTTTGATTATTGCGCATGTATAGTATTTGATGTCATAAAAAAAAACATTAATTCTTTACAACTACTGTGTAATAGAGGGATAAGAATGGCGCTGAGGTGCAAAGGGTATAGGCCCATAAGGGTGTAAGTTTTGATATTAATGATAGTAAAACAACGTTTATACTTTTTAATAATGATTTTTATTTACAAACTAAGGAAAGGTTTGCTTCCTGATATTTTAATGAATTCGTCACCCTCTAAAATGAGATTCAAAATTACTTTACAAGGAACAGAAATAATTATCATATAGTTAGAACTAGATACGCATCTACAATGCGTATATACAATACACGAATTAATAAAAAATATATTGTTAATGAGACTATGCAAATTATGATTTTGGTCTAGTGGTTTTTTTATTTATTATTATATTAGTGTGATATAAACTTTAATGCTTTAAACACTGTTTTAAGTAAGTTTGTTAAATTAAATTGGTTAAATATAATAGATTTAATTAGCTCTTTTTGTATCAGAGTTTCCTTTTTCAATATTCGGAAATAAAAAAAAAAAAGATCTTCATGCGTGTTTTAGTTAAAAAAACAGTTTTTAATAGTGGCGACCGTATATAGCACTTCTGTGGGTATATTAGTATAAAACTGTACAGAGTGGACATTTTTCCTTATATAGCTTTTGGTATTTATAGGGAAATTTACTAACTAACCAAACAGGTTTATTTTCTAATCCAATCATGAATAATTTAGGCTCGACTACCTGAGTACAGACCTGGAGTGCCCCCCGAGCAGCTATCCCCGGATCCAGAAGATACACATATCAGAGAGGAATTAAGGCAAGCCAAAGTCAAAATATGCTTTATTTACATAACCGTATATAAAATTCAAGCCTTGTTATATTATATAACATAAAATTATATATATGAATAAAATAGATACCTAAGTGCTAAAATGTATCTACAGTTAAGTAGTCATCAACCTGACAAATACAAGAAACTTTTTAGTGACGATTCTAAACTTTTGTAATTATTAAGCTAGCTGATACTGAGTGGCAAATGATTAAAAAGTTTTTTGCTATTGTAATTGATCCCATTGCTATTGTAGCCGACCTCGATTCTCAAATTTCTTACAGCATAACAACCTGATAAGACTAGAGCGGACATTACCCATATAAAACTCAAACCTTAAGCTGTTGTCAATTTAAATTCCCCAAAATTTGCACTCATATAAGTGTTTAATTTGAGGGCCCCTGTAGCAACATTTTTAATATTACTTCTAAAATTTAAATAGAGATACTTGTTTTTGCAATATTAAATGTCAAGTCGTTAGTATCATACTAAAGTTTAACACTCCTAAGCTCATCATCAATCATTTGCTTCAAAGTGACAAGATGTACAAGACCTTCCTATTGTCAGCAAACGCTGTCTAAGAACTATATTTTAGCACACCAGACAGGTCACTGACATAGAGCGGAAATAATAAAGAGACTAACACGGAACCTTGTGGAACACCAGAATTAATGTTCAAATAATTAGAGTTGGTGTTTTTGTTTGTATAAAGGGCCTGAAATCTATCCTTAAAATAAGATTAAAACCACTGCAGAGATTTCCCTCTAAAGCCATATAAACCCAACTTTCTTCATCTATCAATCGGAGGCTTTAGAGACATCACAAAACACAACAGAAGCACAATCTCCCCCATTAATGCTAAAGATATAGTTTTTCAAGAACCTGAAAAATAGCACTTTCAGATTCCAGGAAGCTGAACTGTGAAGTAGTAAGAATATTAGGGAGGTTAAAATATTGTAACATTTATATCTTTCATAAGCATCTCAACTATTTTTGTAAAGGATGACAAAAGAGATATAAGTCTATAGTTTGAAGGGATTTTCCAATTTTTTTCCTTTGAAGAGTAGAATAACAGACTTCCTTCTTCTTGAACAACACTTATAAGTTCCTCTGGAGTAACAGGTCGAAAATAAGCTTCCAGCCTTACCATCAAGCCAATGAAGTGGGTCCACTGAGACTTGTGTAAGATTGCAAGCAAGTATGTCACTAAGCCTTACTTTTTTCTCTAGCTTTTATATTTACAATTGGAAAAGTACTTTCCAGAAATTGCTGCAACTGAGACTGAGAATGAAACGAATAGAGTCACAAAGATCTATTGCGAAAGCTGCTTCAATTTTACATGATCAATAACTTCCTAAACTTAGAGAAATTACTGCTTGATAGACGACCCTTGAAGTGTTTCCCTTTTTTAATACCCAGGTTTAGGTTTTGTAACCTTTTTTTTTGTAAATTTTAAATTTTGACAAACAACTACACAACGACCTGACAATAATGCATGTTCTACCAAACAAAGAACATTTTGACTCGAAATTAGTGCAGAGGTAGTCCAAAACTTTTGCAACAGAAAACTTATAGAGCTCGAGTCTTTCACCCGCCAGTGTCAATGAAGCATATGATGGAAGATTTGCTAATACAGTCTCCAGTTTAGCAATAAATACTGAACTTCAGCATTAGGTGACTGATAGGCACACAACAAAAACACAAATTTCAAAATCCATTTCTTGGCAAATATGATTTTTTAGCAACATTTCGAAAATTTCTTAAACTTTGAAAATCCTGTCTACACATTATCATAGTACTTCCATTATTACATATTAACCTACAGAATTTGGATACTATGGTATAGTTTAAAATTAATAATTGGTTCATCAATGCTCTGTAAGGACTATAATTTATTTATTTAGAAAACAGCCCAATAGTAAATAAGGCTGGTAAAGCATTACATGAATCAATTAAGTATAATAATAATTAATCCAAAGTACGGTGGCAGTATAATTATATGAATTACATAAGTAAATGGTATAAGCACATTGTGACAAAGAAACAGTATACATAAGATTTATAACAAATCTTCAACTGTTCAAATAAATCTCAAGTAAGGCCGACTCAGATCAATTTGGTTTGCAACCTTATTAAATACTGAGCAGACTCCATACACTGGTGACAGTTCCATCAGTGTATGGAGATTTTCAGTGTCAGGTAGGAAACAATTGACACACAGTTACACCACCTATCAACTTATACAAAAACGAACTTATACAATAACAAATTGAGCGTAATTGTCGGCGCTTGAGAAGACTTTGAAAGTGAAATCTTTGTAGTAGTTATTCACTGTCTGGCCCTCTTGGGTGGTAAAAACTAGACCCTCTTTAAATACCAGGTACTTCAAAAATGTCACCTATATTTTTCAAAATATAGGTGACCAAATAACAGAGTTAATCTGCAGTCTACTCCTAACTAAAGAGTTAAAAACAGAGCTGTAAAGCGTTGACATTGTTAAAAATTTCAGAAAGAAAGCATAATAAACCCTATCATCTGCCTTGCACCAGAGACTACCAGACGGAGTCTTAATGTAGTCGTCGAAAGAAAGTTGATCACCAAGTAATACTCCCAAATCTCGTGCAATATGTATATGATATGATATATATCACCGAACACTTATAGACATCGAACAACCATCCAAAGCCTATTCTGAACACGTAATTTCTGAACAGCGTCTAAAGTACATTTCAGTCTCATGCAATTTTCAATTCTCGTAAGTCTCCGCGGTCAAGTACAATTTTAAATTAACCAAGAATAGCAAGGGTACAAGATTGCTGCCCTGTGGCATCGATTTATATCCATTTTACTGAACAAACTGTCTATAACCAAGCAAATAAGGTCTAAAAAATATGAAAATTGTTTGATATATCAAGTCTTGAGTTTTTTAAGTAGTATATCGTGGTCAGTATTATCAAACGCCCTAGAGACGTCAGTAAACACCACATGCACCTAACCCTTTCTATCCAAAATAGTTCCCAGTATCCTTTTAGTGACCCTAGTGACTTGTTTCTTGCTAAATATCGGGATAGTGATAATCTCGGGAGAATCTATGTTTTCCAAATAAGCTTCAAGTTTGCCAGTCCGGATAGGTTGACAATTTAAAACAAGGGACTGGCAATTAATATCATTTAAGCTTGTTTTATTTTGACTTATCCTGCTCTGATTTACAAAAGGACTGTCATTTGAAGATGCATTAGAATCAGAAGAGTCCTATTGCCCATCAAGTAGATAACCCTTGTCAGTTTGGACATGTATAACTCTCAAATACAATATTTCTTAACAACATGACATTGAATGAACTGAATGACGATACCTAAAGTTAATGTTTGTCAGATATAATTGTGATACTACTTCTATGCATATTTGAAAAAGAAGATAAAGAGTTCTATTTAACTTTAATCCATTGATTGTATTGTAATTAATAATCCATGATTTATTTTTCTGCAGGTGGGTTCCCGCAATGACAATGGACTCGGATCTTCTTATGTACCTGCGTGCCGCCCGAAGTATGGCAGCATTTGCCGGGATGTGCGACGGCGGTTGTCCAGAAGATGGCGCTAATGCCGCTTCGAGAGATGATACCACTATTAACGCACTGGATGTGGTCAGTGATATTCTTTTATTAAGTTTGTCGGGGAAATTTCATACTAAGATTAGTCAATATCCACTGTATAAATTCATATATAATTACCTTTGTTTTCTTAAAGCTACATGACTCAGGATATGACCCAGGCCGAGCCCTTCAGGCCCTAGTAAAATGTCCGGTGCCAAAAGGTATCGATAAGAAATGGAGCGAAGAGGAAACGAAACGTTTCGTAAAAGGTCTAAGGCAGTTCGGCAAGAACTTTTTCCGTATTAGGAAGGACCTGTTGCCCCATAGGGATACAGTAAGTCTTATCTTGGTCAAATCCAACAACAGGTTGGCCGGGTCAGTGTAAAGTATTCATTTAAACACTTTTTAAGCCCGAACTAGTAGAGTTTTACTACTTGTGGAAAAAGACACCGGGAGCGAATAACAATCGGCCGCACAGGAGGAGGAGGCAGGGCTCCTTACGGCGTATACGTAACACGAGGAATAGCAGGGGAGGTACGACGGCGGGAGGTAAGTTGTGGTTAAATCAGGATATAGGGCTGGCTTTAAGAAATGTCTTTTTTACATCTTTGATGCTCACGTTTATTAATTGGTTTTTTTTTTGTTCGGGTTTATGGAGGAGGGTGAACGAAGCTACATTGTGGTTTTTGAGTCAATAACATTATATTAATAGATTAGCCTAGGAAAATGAGTTTGAAATATCCATGTTTTGACCATTCTATTAAGTTCAACTTTATTATATCCGCAAATAGATTGAGATTAACAAGAATTATTTGGTCACCCCCGGTATATAAATTTCTGCGGCCATCTTGGACAGCCACGTCAAATTGTGGAAGGAGCCTAGTTTTGACAGAACCGTAACGTGATGGTTTGTTTATCAATATTTAGTCGATCACGTGATGTTTGTCAATTCAACGGAGGCGTCGCTTTCGGATGATTATTACAAGGGTTATTTAAAAAGTACTGGTCGTAGGTATTTTAACTTTTTGGAATGAAAATTGTACTTTTTTTTGTAAATAATCTTATGTAATTAGTGGTTTCGTCCATGCAGTTAAAAATTTATATAGTTTTTGAATTTTCCAATTTCCTGGAAGAAAAAAATACTTTAAATATAATTTCTTGTTATGTACTTTCTGTTGGGAATTACAATGAAACTTAAAACCTGCCTAGTATTGGAAATTTGAAAACCACGCCCCACAGTAGCGGGACTAACATCTGTTTGAATTAAAGTACCGATTTGAATATCACTTTACGCTAAAAGATACTTTAATAGTAATACATAAGTAAGGTTTAATCGAAATAGAAACATAGTGATATATATTTACAGCGCGACACAATTCAGCGCATTAAAACCTTCCAGGCGAAATTAAAAATTTAGGATTAATATATATGTCTGCATTTCTATCTATTTAAGGAGTAATTAAAAAGATAACCTGTTCTATCACAATAGATAGAACGAACCTATACGTAAACAACCTATTGGATATTTGTAAATCAAGTATATGAAAGAACATTAATTACATGGAATGTAATTAATGTTAGGATGGCGCCCCCCACACTATTCGCGAACAATACGAGATTACCTTACCAACATTTTTCCAAATAGATGGATTGGAATGGGGGTTTTATTGAATGGCCAGCAAGGTCGCCAGATTTAACCCCATTAGATTTTTATCTATAGGGTTATCTAAAATCTAAAGTTTATTTTGATAAACCTGAAAGTTTAGAAGAATTAAAAAATAGAACTAGAGCCGAAATACAACAAATCCGGCCTCGAACATTAATTATTACAAGAATTTGAATATCAACTTGGTTACTGTCAGGAAGGTAATGGTCAACAATTTGAACATTTATTTTAATTTTTTTGTTTTGGTTTTTTATAAACTATTCCAAAAATTCATGGTTATTTATAAAAAATTTAATCGCAAATTTCCTAATTAATATTGAGGTTAGGTATAGGATATGGTATACAAAATATACTTAAAATTTTATACAGAATTAAAAAATTAAATGAAAAATGGGCGTTGGGTTTCTATTTAAAAAAATTAAGTTGATAGTCGTAGCTCATTTTTAGTCCACTCTGTATACATGAATTCATCATCAAAAAAATCGCACAAAAAATAAAAATTAACCTGTCCGAGCGTTTTTTTTTCGAATACACCCCTGAATTTTAAATGAATTTGTTCCAACTTGCGCGTCCTTACTGTATAAATCTTCTTAGTAAATCTAATAACAGATATTATGAACAACATTTTGCTTACATATAATTCAAAATATATTGTCTCTCTTCTGACTTGTTCAGTTGATTTGAAATTGCCTCATTAACTTTTTTATCATTAGGTCGAATAAGAGAATAAGAATAATGCTCTTCCGGGCAGTTCAAAAGAACCTTCAGCTGAGTTATGATAAAAATTTAATGACTTTAAATTTTTTGCTTCAACTATGTCTGGAAAATATACATAATTCCCTTTTTCAAGGCATGTCAACAAAAATAAGGAGTTCCTTTAATAGATTACAAATAAAACGTTTTCCATCTTTTTCAGGTAGTTTAAAAGAGACTTTAACTGATTTATGATAGAAATATTAAATACCTTCTGAGCGTTTTCTATAACCGTCTAGAAAAAGTAAAGATATCTTTTTTTCAGGTATTTAAGAAAAATTAAGAAATGGCTTGAGCTACTTAAAAATAATAATTTTTTTTTATCTCTTTTAGCCAGCTTTAACCTTAAAAATGTATTTTCCAAACTTTAACTACCTATAAATAAAAAAAAATTCATTCCTTCTAAGCAGCTAAAAAAGGAAAAATAAGAAATCGACTTAACTGGATGGAACTTCGATATTATGATATCTCTTCCAAGCAGTTGAAAAAAGCATAACCAACAACTGTCTATGACTAGTAAACATTTTTTCCAGACAGTCCAAGTCATTTTTCAATTCTGTTAGGTAGCTTAAAAAGGGAATTACAATTTTTCTTCAACTACCTGGAAATAACTGTGTCAACGTGACTGTTTCATGAAAGAAATATTAAATACCTTTTAGGTATTTTCTTCAACTGCCTGGAAGAAGTAAAAAATGCTTTTTTTCCGGGCATTCATTTCAGGCAAAATCGATTATAGTAAAAATCATGTCACACGTTAAAAGGCATATATTACCGAAATTTCAATTAAGTCGTCTACGATTTAATTGGTCTACAATACAACGTAGACGAAGTGGGAGGATTAACCAAAAAATCCTATTGATGTTTTCCGAAAACTAGGTACTGAAATACGAAAATTGGAAACTTACCACAAAAGGCGACTTAGATTATGTAAATTTCCGATACAGATACTCGCATATTTAAAGTTTACGAAAAAATTGACGGTTTGTGACATCGTAATCGAATAAGGAACTATTGTATACAGTAGACACTGATATTGCTTGTTTGGTAAACATTTATGTAAAATTTAAGAAAAATGTGCGATTAAGATTCACACGGCCCCATTTTTAATAACCGATTATAAAAAGGAATTAGTTAAATTAGCTTTAGGAGAAAATATACCTAAAATATTATTAATATATTTGACAATTTCTGATGTATTAATTAATGTTTTCGACCAGGCAGTTGAAAATCATATAATTTTCTTAAGTTCCCATTTTCCATCCATTCCAGAACCATCATTTATTTATTAAGTGGGTTGTAAAATGGGGATCGGAACATACAAGAAACCCTAAATCTGTCATTGACTATATACTAGTGTCTATATATACAAGTGTTAACTTTTTTTATTATTTTAAATAGAATACCCTACTTATTAATTAATTTTTGGATTCTATATTAAATTCTAAATACATTTAATGTATAATACCCTATAACAATCTTAAACTGTTTTTGAAATATCAACAATTAAAAATCAAAATTTTAGAAAATTTTATCAGGCTGTAAAATCTAACTTGGAGAAATACGGGTTGCCCTTTCCTATCTTAGTATTTTATAAGCTATCGTTAAACAATAACTTTAGATTTAACTGAAGACTAAATTTAAAAAAAAAAACAATTTTCTAGTTTAAATATGTCAAGCAAGTAACGCCCTTTTTTAATAAAGAATTGTAATAGAAACTTTGATACAAAGCAAAATTATTTAATTAAATGTTCAAAATGCTTTCCTTGCACTTCCAAGGACAATACGCAAAGTTGAAATAAAATTTGTCAATAACGTTTTGAATCATTTCTTGTGTAATTTGGCCAGCTTCATTTATTATGCGTTGTTTTGTCCTCTATATTTTCAGGTTTAGTGACAAATATACTCTATTTTCGGCTACTCAAATGACCTAATCTAAAGGAGAAATTCTATGGTACCCTTCTGCCTATCCATCTATGTATTTGAAAAAGTAGAATTTAAATAATTACTCTCGACTATAGTGCGGAGAAGCTCCATCTTGAGTTACTTATTTTGTTGGGTATTATGTCACATATACCCATGTAAACTTACTTGATTTTTACACTAGTAAAAATCAAACTCATATACGCTCAAATATTGAAAAGAGTCTAGAAGAATAATTTCAGATATTTTGAATTCTTGAATTTCGATTTATGTATTAGTTAGGTATATTAGGGCATATTTTGACTTATAAAGTAATATTAAAATAACTCTATTTCTTTTATGTTTTTTGTTTGGCTATAGATTGAATTTTTAATTATAAATAATTGTTAGCAACTTAAATACATATTTCTTCTTGCGTTTCAAACTAATAATTTAAAAAAAAATTAATGACGTTTGTAAAAAGTGAAATCATAAAAAATTATATTTTTTATATTTCTTTTATCTTCTAAATTGATGTTTACTATAAGTGACGTAATACCCAACAAAATAAGTAACTCATTTTGTATTTGTCATTAACAATACAGATTTTACTTAGAGCTCCATATTGTTGAAATCATACTTGTCTGTAGTTTGGACCGGTCAAACGTCTAATTTTAGTAACAATGCGGTTTCGAAGCATTTCTTAATTCAATAATTCAATAATAATTCAATTTCTAATTCAATAATTTATAGAGGCCAGGTTTCCCTCAATAAAGTACCGGCCAATTATGTGGATTCCAAATATCGCAGCCCACACATTAACTTTTTGGAAATACTGGGTACGCACTTCCCGCATCTAGTGTGGATTTTCATTGGTTCAAGTACCTGCAATTTTGGTGGTTTAAAATGCCATAAAGCATAAACGTAGCGTCATCCAAAAACACAATATTATTTAATAAGTTCTGATGTTGGTTTTGCCATGATTGTTTCACAAAGTTCGACCCTCTTGTCAAAATCATCTTCCAAAAGTTCTTGCACCAAATGAATTTTATGAGAACGGAATTTATTTTGTTTTAAAATTCCTTCAACCGATAATTTAGGCATGCCGGTTTCTTTAGCGGTTTTTTGCAACGAACTGTGGAGATTTTCAACGAAACATTGTAACTTCCAAACTTCTTTCATCATTTGTTGAGGATTTAGGTCGACCAGATCTAGGCCTTTCTTTAATGCTACCAGTTTCGTCGAACCCTTTTACTATTTTCTGAGCAGTTGATAAAGTAATTGGATTTCGATTTGGAAATAAATGAATTAATAAATTAGCGACCTCTTCGTATGGTCTAAAACGTTCTCCATAACCCCTTAAGCTTAATTCTTTCTCTTTGATTAAATTGAGCCATTTCGAACAATATTGAACTTAGCGACGAAGTCAAATCTATTAATCAAAGTCAAAGTGTCCCACCAACTGTGTAAAACCAACTAAATAAACTGTGACACAAAGAAGTACTGTTGATATTTCGAAAATAAATCAAGATTACATATAGGGTGTTATACTTGAAATGTGTTCAGAATTTATCATAGAATCCAAAAATGCATTAATTAATGGGGTGTTTTAATTGAAATAATAAAGTTGGCAGCTGACCGGTCTTAACGCGGCCTGTATATTTTTCAGAAATCTAAGAACATGCAAAAAAATAAAAGAGAATTGACGTGTTCCAGCGTTTTTCAACCAGGTAATTTACATGCAAAAGGTATTTTTCCAGACTTTTTGGACACACTGTATAGCTGGAAGGAGATTATATTGAAAAATTTCAAAACTTTTATATTTTCTTTATTGGGTTAGTTATGTTCTTTTGGGACCACCCTCATACTTCCTAAGTGTCAAATAACGCCTTGGTTCTTACTATTATGTACCACTTATACATGGATATTCCTACGATTCCTTATAACGAAATATGATTAAAATTAACCCAATTAGGTACTAACCAGTTAAGTTTAATTCTTTTTTGGTAGCATTTACTAAACACTTGTAAATAATAACAGTTTTGAATATTTGGTGCATGCCTTTTTTTGGTAGCTTAGCGAGAGGGGTGTGTATACTTTTGTTGGTGAATTTTCACCTTACGCAAAGATATCGGCCCCGCAGTAATAAATATGAGCATCAAAGGTTCTTACTAAAAGTCAAACAAAATTATTTTTTAAGCCACCCCTATAAAATATACAGGACCACAACTTCACCACACACACACACACATTTTTCTTATTTCCATTCTGAGTATGGCGGTAGTGTTTTTGTGTAGTACCTGTATATTTTGTGACGTTTTCGTAGTGCATCTGTAGAATACGATTTTATTGGTGTACATCCTTTTTTTCACATAGGATCCTACCTGTGTTATATACGACCAATGAGTTTTACACATTTTGTTCATAAAGTAAACTAGGTCCTTTTTTGGGTAAATAAGTGAAAGTTTCCTACATAAGTAAATATTTTATTTTTTTCTTTTAACGAAAACTTTAGGTCGTACCAGTGGGGCCGCCACCCCTGCCCCGGAATCCACCGATAGCCGACCGTCTCCGCAACCGGGGGAGAAAAAACCGGACGAAACCAGTTCGGTTACCGAGGACGACAACGAGAGCGAGGAGGACAGCGATAGTCGGGACGCTAATAACTATAGATGTTCCCATTGTTTTACTACAAGTAAGTATTTTAGTTACAGGAAATATTTATGGGATCAGTTTAATGTTAAAATGATTCAATTATGTCATGAAACTAAACTCCAGAGGACGCGAAAATTTTGATTGCTCCCGGTACGTAATTTACCGCGGGCATCTTGAATTGCTACGTCAAATTGTGGGAGGGATCTAGCTTTGACAGGACACTCACCTGATTGTTTGTTTATTATTGCATATCGCATCATGTGACGTCTGTCAATTAAAGGGAGGCGTGGCTTCGCTGTATTTACTATCAGGATCATTCATAAATTACCGGATTTTAGTTCAGGCTGTTAAAAAACATTGTGGTCAATTGCATATAAGATAATTAAATATATAATATATGGGCGATTCCGCTGTAGACGATTTTTGACAAAGAATTCTAAATCGCAGTAAATGATATTTTTTTTAATGTCAATGCAAAGAAGAAAGTCTATATTTTCTAATAAAACAACTTTTTCGAACTCTTTATTTCATATTTCAATTTTTTGCTCGTTAAGAAACACTTACATTCGGGTTTGGTGCAAAACGGAAAATGTGTACGTGGCAAATCGCGTGAAACAGCTGTTACTGACAGTTTGAGGTTATATTTTATTAGTCAATATTGTGGTGCTTACATTCGTTTATTCGTTCGTGCAAAAGCAAATAAGTACTTGTTATTACCTTTTAACTATTATTGACTACAAAAAGCTATTGATAGTTTGTTGCACACGCCATTTAAAAGATATACAAGTTTAGATTTCTCAAAGAAGTAATTTGCTAACGTTGTGACACTTTATAAATAGTAAGAAGAAACCAGAGGGAAATTTTAATCAATCGTAAGTAGAAATATATTCTAAGTTGATTTTAAGTAAACGTTGACTCAATTTGGTTGCACCCGCGATGGCGATTTTACGATCGCGGGTGCAACCTATTTAACTATAAATATTATCGCATATCATTTAATATATTTTATAATAAAGTAACCAGGCAACCTGATTAAGAGCAAAATAATAACTTAAACCTTGGTATAAGTTAATATTTTGCTCTTTTTTTTTATAGATAAAATGGATAAGAGGTCAGAAGAACCACAGAAAGAAACTGCTTCGCAGAAATATAGGAGAAAATTAAAAGAAAATGCTGAACTTCATGCAGACCATCTCCGAAGAGAAAGGGCTCGTGATTCGAATCGAAGAGAAGCAATGAAAAGAAAAATGAAGACAGATGAAGATTTGAAGTTGTTGGCTAGAATCAGATCTAGAGAAAGAATGCAGGCAACTAGAAAGCGTCGTAAAGAAGAAAAAAATAAAAAACAGGTGCTAGCTACAGTAGTCCTCGCACATTGGGAAAAGCAGTAGCAAAAGTGAGGCGTAAACTACCAGCAAGCCCAAATAAAGCAGTGGAAGTTGTAAAAAAAATAGCTGCTGAATACCAACTTGCTGTATCTGAAAACAATGACTTCGCGAAAAAGCCTTGGAAACTGGCAGATGAAGTCAAGAAACAGATTTGTGATTTTTTTGGCAGGGACGATATTAGCAGACAAATGCCTGGAATAAAAGATGTAAAATCCATAAAGTCAAATTCGGGAACAAAGTTGAGAATCCAGAAAAGAACAATGATTATGAGCATCCGAGAGGTCTTTGAACTTTTTAAAACCACTTACCCGGACACTTCGATTGGTAAAACTCTTTTTTACAAAGAAAGACCAGCTCACATTCTGCCTATCAACGATACGCCTCATAATGTATGTGTATGTACAACACACTCAAATTATATTAACCTTCTTCTCGCAATTTCAAAATATGCAACAGACTTCCCAAAAGCACACCGAGAACTGCTGAACCAGGTATCATGTAGTGTGGATAATGAAGATTGCATGTCCAACAGTTGCGATGTTTGCAAGGAATCAAACATTTGAGATATTACCGTAGATTCAATTCCTAGTGTTAATTCGAAAGCATGGATTTTTCTGCACCATAGACCAAAACAGAAAATCGTAGTTAGCAAATCTTTTGATGCAGCGCTAGATGAACTACGTGATAACACCGCTAAATTCAAGCTGCATTTTTTCGTTAAAAATGTTCAGTCCGAGTATTTTCAAAATGCAAAACAAAACCTAACCAGCGAGAAAGCCGTTGTACAAATAGACTTTGCCGAGAACTATGGGCTTGTCAGTCAAGACGAAATACAATCAGCACATTGGACTCATGGGCAAGTTACGCTTTTTACGTGCTGTATTTGGACTTTTGACAAGCTTCATTCCCTGGTCATAGTAAGTGATGAATTAAACCATAGTAAATACACAGTGTATCTCTTTTTACAGAAAATTTTTGAGTACATCAAGTCAATTAACGACAATATTAAATCTATATATATCTTCAGCGATAATTGCGCAGCTCAATTCAAGAATCGGTATGTAATGGCAAGCTTAAATACACTCAAAGTAGAACATGATTCACTCACCTCGAATGGAACTTTTTTGCTGCCTCACATGGCAAAGGTGCTGTCGATGGAATCGGGAGAAGTGTCAAAAGATCAGTGTGGATTGCTGTGAAGTCCCGAAGAGCTATCGTAAGCAGTGCCCAAGAATTCTATGACCTTGCGCGCAGTCTCTCCATCAACATTTATTTTATATTTGTATCTAAGGAACAAGTTAAAGCTAAAAAGGCTATGTTAGATAAGAGTTGGGAAGGGCTGAAGAATATACCAGGCATTCAATCAAAACATTTTTTCAAATCTAAAGAGGGCAACAGCATAACTGTGTCGCGAACTTCTCAGTCTCTTGTCCAGGACACACTGGTTTTAAAATCTGTCTCAGAAAGTGATTTGGAGGATGAAGATTTAGAGTCCACACTTCTACTTTCAGCAGACAAAGAAACTCTGTGCTCTGATGTTTCTGCCACTACTACAGAAAGTGATTGGGACGATAAAGATTTAGAACCTCTCATATATTTGGTTCCCGACAAAAAATTGTGTTCTAATGTATCTGTGCCTTCAGCATCTGATCAGACAACATACTTCACACCATATAGGACAAAACTCAGCGTTTCCGATGTTTATAGTGAGTCCGATGAGGCATCTTGGGAAGATGAAGCTCCGACCACGTCTGTTGCCTCGAAATTACCAGCAGAAACATTTCCTGAAAGTACGAGTAGTGCTGTCACTGGTCTCTCATTAAAAGACATTTCCGCTGGTTCGTATATACTGGTACAGCTGCCTTGTAAGTCTGGCAAAAATGTTATATAATATCGCTATGTGGGTGTGTGCAGATAGATGAAGATGGAGACGTTAGAGTACAATTTCTGAAGACGATTGATGGCAAACGCTTCAGTGAAGTCGTAAATGACATAGCAGACGTTCAATTTAAAGACATTATCGCAAAATTAGAAGTGCCAGAAAAGAAGTTTGATGGCAATGACATTTTAATAGAATTTTCGACGAATATTGACGTATTTGAAAAGAAATAGTAACCTTTAGTAACACGTAAGTGTGCTAGGTGGTAATACATATTATTCTTATGTTATAATTCTGCCATATATATAATTATAACAAGGTTTATGTTCACTTATGCTAGACATGTTGCACCCGCGATCGCTTTAAAAGTAAAAAATTTCTTGCTAATTTAAGTTTTGTATCATTTCAATGATTAGTTTGGTTAATTATTGTCTTGGCTTTTAAAATATCAAGGCATTATATAATAAAAGTTCAATATTTAACAGAATTTTATGTTTTTGTTCAGAATCTTGAAAATAGTGGGCCAATTTGGTTGCACCCGCGATAGCTTTTTAAAAATTCCTAGTAATTATTTATGTATTTCAATTGAATTCTTATTAACAAATCAAAATAAAACAGGTTAAAATGTTATCCTTTAAAAAAGGATTTTATTAAAATTTTATTTCATTTTACAAGTAAAAAACTTTAAATGCGTTTAAATGTTGCACCCGCGTTAACGGAATCGCCCATATATAAAATAAGGTTTAGTATATTTTTAAAAAACTAAAACTCATCTAAAATGTTAGAAGACCTAAAAACGATATTCATTAAATTAATGCCCAGATAGTCCTTAAAATTTCAAAAAATAGTTAAAGACCAGAAATATTTAACGTCATTAGCTAGGAAAATTTTCAAAAAGGGGTCATTTACTAAAATTGGCTCTGTAAAAAAAAAATAATGAATTTAAGACAATTTATACATTTTCTGAAAGGGGATTTAACAGGCTTTCATGTGAAATTAAAAAGTACAGGGTGTTACATTTAAAATTTTTGAGAAATCGGCCTTTGAAAATCATCAATTTTTTTCCTCCTATTTCAGGTAAATTTTGAAACTTGGCAACACTGTCAAAAAAAACTTTAAAAATATTGATGAAGTTCTGTGAAAACCGCACATTGTTGTCATTTTCCGTTCTCGACTTATAAACAGTTAAAATGTGTCAGGTTATAGATGGAAACCCTATATTACGTTCAGTCAGTAATTCTGCATCGTCGTTGATTTTATCAAGTGACTCCTGAACAACTTCCATTTGGCCCGCTATTTTTCTCACTGATTTGATACAAATTCTTTGATCCATTTTTTTTAACAAACGAAAATCGCCGAGCTCATAAGAACATGTCTAACCTTAGCAGCTGCCACTGACAAAGAAATCATTGAATCCAGCTGAAAACTTTATCATACTTTAGGACATGTATACCAACATTACAAAAAGAAAATTTTGACAATTGGTCTCTCCAAACCCGCGAAATTGAAAAATTCCCTTATATCCTTATAATTCCCACGAACTGATTGCTCTACCCATATCATTTTAGATTCAAAAGATTGGCAACCAGGAGGCAAAGACAAACAAATCTTATGCTGGGACTGCAGGACTCACTGGCGTAAAACCAACGAGTTGCCACCACTCACCGCTCCTTCCGCCACCGCTAACACTCCACCTGCCGGTAAGAACTGTACTAATTATAGTAAATATTAGAGAGAATTAATTTTTGACCGTTTCAGAAGGACCCGATGAAAGTCCGCAACGTATGCGTACAAGAAATAAAGGCAACGGCAAAGACCAACCGGCGAATAACAATAATAGAGTGCGCGGAAAACGAGGTAAATACTATTAAAATATTAACTAATTAATTGTTTATTGAAATGCGGTTTTAGATACACCTGAGCCCAAGACACCGATCAAACAGGGAGGCAACGACAAGTCGGCCAACGGTCCGGGAACCCCTGCCAAGAAGGCCAAAGGCAAGAACGAGAAAACCGAAGCGTCCAACAAAAACAGAAAAAGAACTCAAGTAAGTAACGCCTTATTAAAATTGCCTACTTATGACATTGTCAATTGATAAAAGTTACACACGATATTCTAATCTTAAAATTAATTGAACGATAAATCGAATAGCAACTAAAACTAAAATAGAGAGTATTAAAAAGAAGTACATAGTTAGTATATAGTATGCAGGGACTAGTTTGGAACGTTTAGGTCTTGTTAGTTATGAGCTTTAAAAGAATTGCTACAAAAAATACAAATTATCTTGTCTGATGAGTCGAAGGACCAAATAGTCCGGGGAATCTGTACTTTTTAACAAAAAAATTGCAACCCGCAAACGAACGACTGTGGTAAAGGGGTTCATAAGAAACACAAAAAAAATAAATTCATACCTGGGGTAGTTGCGGGGTGGTTTTGCGGGGGTGAAAACTGAAAAAAACAGCTGGAGCATTTTTCTATCGCCATTTCCGGCGAAAGTTGACGCCCAAATGAAAAGTGCTTAATGGCAAAGTTGTAGACAATATAAAAATCTATAATTTTTGTAGAGGGCACTTTTGAACATAACCTCAAAATGTTCAAGATAAATGCAAAAATTGCGAAATTTTTGTTTTCGTTTTTTATTTTTCATTTATCCAAAAATTATGCAATATTTATAAAACTTGGTATAAATATACCCTTTAGTATCCTAAATAATCTCTATTTTTTTCAGTACTATACAATAACAATTTTTCAAGAAATTCAAGTTTTTCGAAAAAATTACTTTTTTTTTAAATGAAATTTGTCCTTCAGAGAATCGTCCTAGGAAGTTCATATGGGGCTTATTTTTTTTGTTTTTATTTCTACTTTTTAATAAAATAAAGAAAGGTTATACTTCCCATTTGAAAATAAGCCAAAAAAATGCAAAAAACTGAAAACATTTTTTTTGCAACAATGAACTTTTTATTAATTTACTAAAAATTTTTAAAATGTCAAAAAAGTAATAACACCACTAGATTCTACGAAAAAAAATACATAAGAAAATAATATTTCATCATGTAAAGTTCAATAGATTGTTTTATGCAGGAGACAATTCAAGCTTACCCCCCAGTATGTATCCCGTGCCTCGACGCGTATTCTGTATATTACACTATATCAGCCAGAGAAATCGATGTCGCTTTATAATTTTCGAAGGGTAGAATCGATTTTTCGAACTTACCGATTCCAAATCGATTTTATTAAACAAAATTTGGCTACTTTTTGATCAAAATCAGCGGTTTTTACATATTTCCATAAAAAATATTTAATGAAGTATGAAATAATTGTACAAAATTGATTAAAATTTTACAAAATTGCTGAAAATTTATTGCAGTATTTGGTTTTATGAATACATTATACATTTTATGATACAATATTTTATGATACAAAAACAATTTTTACATTATGTACAGTTTATATAATACGACGT
The DNA here is from genome assembly GCF_022605725.1 of Anthonomus grandis grandis. Lineage (NCBI taxonomy): Eukaryota > Metazoa > Arthropoda > Insecta > Coleoptera > Curculionidae > Anthonomus > Anthonomus grandis. The sequence continues at coordinate 7,620,644 of NC_065547.1, forward strand.
ATTGTTTTATTGATTTATTAGTCTTTTTTTTATTTACATGCTGTGAAACTTGTTCATGGTCGGACTCTCCAGTACAATCTGGTTCTTCAGCGTTTTCCGCATCTTCATAATCGCTGATATCAGAGTCTTCACATTCTTCTTCATTTTCGGCGTCTAATGAGATTCTTGGAAGTTCAAACTCATTTAAAATCTCCTCCGAATCACTGCAATCTTCCTCTATTTCATCGATATTGGAGCAGTTCCCTGTATCTTGGCAATTAGTGCACAATGAATTTTTTTTTTGAGTAACTCTTCGGGTATCATCGTGTCGCTTGTGTATCGAGGCATAAGAATTGTACTATCATTCACGAGTGACTCTTTCCATCCCCACATGGTTGCACTTAAGTTGTTACCAAGCCATATCTGAAGTTGATGATATGCTCTGAAACAATGCTGTGTAGCTGCTCCAATTGTTGGTGGTAACTTTTCTAATTTGAATGTAGATTTAGCAGTTAAGATTTCGTAACGCTGAAATCTCAAATCGTTCAAAGTTGCTTTTCCTTTAGTGTAATTGTAAATATGTGCAATCATATTACAACCATTGTGAGCTATTACAGTTGGATGAGAATCAGGCTCATAAAATGGCTTTGCTAATTCAGCCAAGTTCGGAGAGTTCATGAGCGCTTCCACTGTTTTTTTTTGCCTTTCCCTGCGAACCCAGATGTTGAATCGCAGCCAGTAAAACAATGGATAAAAGCAATAATAGATTGGTGCATCATTTACTTTTCCTGCACCTACTTTCAAAAAGTAGATCGGTGCATTGTTTAAATTGAATTGATGCAATAAAACTAAAAGATCAACATCTTGGCCTACAATGACGATCTGCTCTAATCTCTTTCCGAGCTGCAACATCAATACCTATAATAAGTAACTCCAAACAGAAACGGGATATTACACATAAAAAATGTACACACTATATCGCGTTTTAATTTAGAGGTCCTGAAATATGTGAAAATCGCCGATTTCGATAAAAAAGTAGCCAAATTGAATTGAAAAAAACCTATTTGGGATTGATAAGTTCGAAAAATCAATTCTGCACGTCGATAATTATATAGCGACACCGACTTATATGGCTGATTTAGTGTAATATACAGAATACGCGTCGAGGCACGTGATATATACTGGGGGGTAAGCTTGAATTGTCTCCTGCATAAAACAATCTATTGAACTTTACATGATGAAATATATATTTTCTTATGTATTTTTTTTCGTAGAATCTAGTGGTGCTATTACTTTTTTGACATTTTAAAAATTGTTAGTAAATTATTAACAATTATTAAAAAGTTCATTGTTGCAAAAAAAAATTTTCAGTTTTTAGCATTTTTTGGCTTATTTTCAAATGGGAAGTATAACCTTTCTTTATTTTATTAAAAAGTAGAAATGAACTTCCTAGGACAATTCTCTGAAGGACAAATTTCGTTTAAAAAAAAAGTAATTTTTTTGAAAAACTTGAATTTCTTGAAAAAGTGTTGTATAGTACTGAAAAAAATAGAGATTATTTAGGATACTAAAGGGTATATTTATACCAAGTTTTATGAAAATTGCATATTTTTGGATAAATGAAAAATAAAAAACGAAAAAAAAAATTTTCGCAATTTTTGCATTTATCTTGAACATTTTGAGGTTTTGTTCAAAAGTGCCCTCTACAAAAATTATAGATTTCTATATTGTCTACAACTTTGCCATTAAGCACTTTTCATTTGGGCGTCAAATTTCGCCGGAAATGGCGATAGAAAAATGCTCCAGCTGTTTTTTTCAGTTTTCACCCCCGCAAAACCACCCCGCAACTACCCCAGGTATGAATTTATTTTTTTTGTGTTTCTTATGAACCCCTTTACCATATCCAGTCATTCGTTTGTGGGTTGCATTTTTTTTTTCATGAAATATGGTACAGATTCCCCGGACTAAAAGTTTATATGGGACGGAAAGATAGGATCAGTTTTTGGGGTATTATGCTTCAAAGAGTCATTTATATAGTCACTCTAAGTGAGTTACGTATTATTATAACGTATTATTTATATTTTATAAAAAAGATTGGCAAAAATTCCCTTGAAAGATCACCTATATTAAAAAAAAAAACAAGTTTTATACATTGCATAATTCTCAAATACGATATTTTAATCAATTCCAGCCAATAGCAAAAAAGTTTTAAAGAGCTTGTCTAGCTAAGGAAAGGTACACCATCTGTTTCAAAGCTGGGCCAAGTTTTGTCCCCTAATAACGCGCGATTAGCGACAGTAGCGCGCCTTTTTTTAATTTAAAAAGACATAAACACTAAAAGGCACAGAACTCAAATATAAGAATTAACGCAACGGCACTGTTTATATGCAAATCGGGGCGATCGATACCGTTGCTTTGGCAGCGGCATAAACAAATTTACTGCGCAACCGAGCCGAACAACACGTGCTGTATCTTTCCTTAGCTAGACAAAGTCTATTAGTCAGGTGACCAAAAACTTGATGTTAAAAATAATTTTGGATGGATTGATAATATCATCACTGCTGAAAGTTAAAGTAACCAATTTCTTTTACTTGGTAAATAACATTTTCCAATAATTCATATTTTTGTTGATACAGGGTTTTGGAAAAAATGTAGATATTCTCGAAACGTAATCCATTTGGTTCAAATATTAAGCTTAGAAGAGCATTACTTTTTCCACAGTTGCTTGGACTTTTTACTATAAGAGCTCTTATAGTATTATGCAATAGAGCACCATGCCTCCTAACCTTACTTCTATCTTCTAAATCTTGATTTTTGACAGGTAGCGTATAGCGTTGTCGAACGATATGCATTCTTTGGCATTTGATAAAGATCTATCTAAAACAGATATATATAACAATTAACAAACAAAATATATATATATATATATATATACAAGTTGTCCATAGTTCTGAAATCCATAGTTCTGAAACACTCTGTATAAAACATTCTAAATGTCAGTGATCCGGTTATGATTTTTCATATAATATGTATTCGGAAATTATTTTGGCTTATTGTAAGGAATTTATAACATCGCAGAGATATTTATTAGAGAAAACTAATTTAACGAGGGTATTGAGGTTATATTGACGATGCGTTATAACTCGAGTTTTAGTTCTTCATCTCGAATAAAGATTATTTCTTTTAGAATCTAAGTATGTGTTCCTGTCGATTTGTCTTATTTATTTGAATTAAGTGGTGGTTTTCTTAAAGGATCTGAAATGAGTGTTAAAAATAATCGCCGTAGCTAATGATGACTCTGTTTGATGCATAGTTGACCTAGTATGCAATGGCTTTCCGTGGGTATCATTATTTGAGTGAACTGTTACATCGGTATCGTTGTCGCTTATATGATTTTGGAAATTTTGGTCATTGTTTGAGGTAGACGGTTGATTTTCAGGTGGAAATTGGGTTGAACTATATCTTTCGTTAAGAACGAAGTCTGCTAAATCGAACTTACAAAGATTAGCTACTGTGTTATCAACATTCGATGCGGTTTGACCGTAAAGGTAAGGTCGAAAGTGTTATGTTGAGTCAACAATGGCAAATAGTTTCTTTTCTATAGAATAATTCCTTTCAGCTGAGTTAAGAGTTCTTGATAAATAGGCTATTGGATAGTCGTTTTGTGATAGTACACTTCCCATCGTAATGTTGTAATGGGAGAAAAGTTCTTTGCATTTTTTAAAGGCTTCAATGTATACCTATTATACGCTAACTTTTCTTATGATATCACTCGTGCTTTCAGGACAAACTGGACGACACTGACGGAGATGATAAAGACAGAGAGAACGTCAGCGTGTTCAAGAAGAAAAGAGAGAGAGCTGACAGCCCGGCCAGCGTCACTTCCGACTCTGGCTCCATCAATGACGACGCGGACATCACGGAAAACAGCAGCCAAGAGAATAGCAACGGTGCAGCTGAGTCAGCGCCAACAACTAACTCGGCTACTACTAGCGTGGCTACTAGCTCCGGACCAGCTACACCTGTCAGCACTATAGTTAGTAGTACTGTAGCTAGCAGTGCTCCAAGTATAGTGCCGGTAAGTTAACTATGATCATTGGAGTGAATGTGAATGTGAAAATGAATGTGTTTTAAGGAGCAATCGCCGATATCAAAACCGACCGCGATAAAATTAGAAGAAACGGAGCCTAAAGTACCGAGCAGCAGTTCTGTGATAGCGCCCGCGGTACCTGTGATCACTTCCAGTAAGATTCAAACCGGAATAGGGGCGGAACCTATGCCCTTGAATGTGTCTATACGTTTGCCCGAAGATATTAATGAGCGAAAGAGTTTGATGAAACGGTAAGAGTGTAATTGTTTATTGTAATTTTAATTGTAAACTTGGGTTTTATTAGCTGCTAGGCTCTGAAAAAAGCTAGTGAATTAAATAAATAAAATAAATAATGTCTTGTAATGTCTGATTTGAAAAATAATACTGGTAATGACAAGAGAATTGAAGCATAATTTCAATTAAAATGCTCAACTATCTGAAATTATCAAATAATTCTTACTTAAACGTCGTGTATTAATTAATTAATCTAGGCAGTTAAAGTACAATGTTAACTACAGTGCTTTAACTGCCTGAATAATAAATTTTAACAATCTGGAATTGTAAAATAATTCTAATTTAAATATCATTAATAAATTAATTAACTATTGTATGATTGAAGCATAATTTTATCGCCATTAATAAATTAATTAATTCTTCCAGGCAATTAAGGTACAATTTCCGTTAAAATGTTAACTACAATTTTAAAAACATCTGTAGCTCAACTGCCTGGTATTCTAAAATAATTGCAATTCAAACATCAATAATATATTAATTAATTAACAATTTTAAAAAAATCTGTGATTCGACTACCTGGAATTGTAAAATAATTATCATTTAAACGTCATTTATAAATTAATTAATGAGTCGAGGTATTTTAAATTAAATTTTATTTAATTGTCTGCAATTTTAATAAAGCTATCGCTTAACTATCTGAAATCGTAAGATAATTTCAGGAAACTGAAGCATAATTTAAATTAAAAAGCTTGATATTACAAGGAATCTATAGCTCAACTATCTGGAATTATAAAAAATTCCAATTTAAACATCAACAATATATTAATTGATTAACAATATAAAAAGGATCTGTGATTCAACTGCCTGGAATTATAAAATAATTTTTATTTAAACGTAATAAATTAATTAATTAGTCCAATCATATCATATACAGTTTGAATTAAGATACCTAAAATACAAAAAAACTTTTTAAACGTCGGTAATTAATTATTTAAGGCAAAATTTTAACTGAAATACCTGATATCTTAAATCTGATTAATAAATTATTGGCATTTAAATTAAGATTATTTAAAAATTCCAGGCACTTTAATTAAAATTATACCTTAAGTGTCTGGAATCTTAAGATTATTATAATTTAAATGTCATTAATAAATTAATTAGTTGAGGCAATTTAAATTCAATTATATTTAAAGAATCTGCAATTTTAAGAAATCTATAGCTTAACTATCTGGAATTGTAAGATAATTTCTACTTAAACGTCAATAATTAATTAATCTAGGTAATTAAAGCATCATTTTAATTAAAAATCGTCGCTCAACTACTTGGAATTGTGAAATAAATGCAATTTAAACATCAACAGTATATTAATTAATTATTTAAGGTAATTAAGGCAACATTTTAACTAAAATACCTGATATCTTAAATCTATCTGACTAATTAATTATAGGCAATTACATTAAGATTATTTAAACATTCCAGGCACTTTAATTAAAATCGTACCTTAACTGCCTGGAATCGTAAAATAATTCCAATTAAATGTCACTAATAAATAAATTAATTGGGCTCGGCAGTTGCTTCGACTAATTAATTAATTTATCCAAACTAAGCCCAAACATACTGAAGCTAATAGACCAAAGGAAAAGAACTGCCAGAGACTCAAATGAATACAGGGAGATATGTAAAACAATAAACAAAGAATGTCGAAAAGACCTAAGATCTCATAATAATCAGCTAATAGAAAGAGCTATTAAAAAAAACTCAACAAGAGTTTTTCAACAAACTGAGTACTTTCAAACATGAAAGTAATCAAAAAGGGGTACCCAAGTACTCAAGTAGGTCAAATATGTCTGGAGGAAGGAAAACACTTTTTAAAATAAAAAATAAAAATGGGCCTGGCAAGAAATTCGGAACGTTGGATCCGATATACCAGAAGTAAACAGAAGCGAACTAAGAAAGGCCCTGAAACAAATGAAAAATAGGAAAGCACCTGGAGAAGACCGCATTACCGCTGAGATGCTAAAAATGGGAGGAGCAGCGCTTGAGCATGCCCTTTGTCTCCTTTTAAACAAATGTATTAGCGAAGAGAAAATACCGGAATCTTGGCAAATTGCCGAAGTTGTTTTAATCTTCAAAAAAGGGGACAACACCAATAAATGCAAACTATCGACCGATCAGTCTTCTTTCACACTTGTAAAAGCTTCTCACAAAAGTTTTGACCAACCGGCTGGCAAATAAACTTGACTTCTATCAACCAGTCGAGCAAGCAGGTTCAGGAAGGAATTTAGTACAAATGACCATCTACAAACCGTCCGTACTCTAATAGAGAAATGCTCCGAGTATAACATAACTCTGCACATGGCGTTCGTGGATTACGAGAAGGCGTTCGATTCTGTCGAGACCTGGGCTGTCCTGAACGCAATGGACGAGGCAAGAATTGACACAAGATACTCCAAACTTATAAAATACACCTACAACAACGCAACACTACAAGTGACCATCAACGAAGAAGCATCAACAAATAAGATCAAGATAGAAAAGGGGGTCCGCCAAGGAGATCAGCTCTTCAAGCTCTCAAGCTCTTCACGATGGCACTGGAAAGCTCGTTTAAAAAGCTGCCATGGGGAAATAAAGGTATCAACGTAGATGGAGCTCGACTAAGTCACCTTCGATTTGCTGATGATATTGTTGTCATTAGTGATGACATCATCGAGCTAAAAGATATGTTGGAAGAACTGCATGAAACATCAAAACAAATCGGACTCTAAACAAAACCAAAATAATGACCAACGAACAGACAGCAATAACTATAGAAGGCCACGCTCTCGAAAACGTCGAGGAATACATATACCTGGGCCACGCTGTCAGACTGGGAAAACAAAACCAAACAGCCGAAATGTCCCGGAGAACAAGACTTAGCTGGGCAGCATTCGGAAGACTAGGATACATTTTAAAATCCCAAAGCATCCCAATTAATCTTAAGCGGAAAGTCTACGAGGCTTGCATATTACCCGTTACAACGTATGGACTCGAGACGATGACACTGACAAAGAGGAGCGCAGAAAGACTCAGAACAACCCAAAGAGCCATGGAGCGCGCCATGCTGGGAACTAGCTTAAGAGACCACATTAAAAACGATGAGATTCGAAGAAGGACAAAGGTAACGGATGTTATGAGAAGAGTAGCCGAACTAAAATGGAGATGGGCGGGTCACGTTGCAAGGCAAGACCCATCTAGATGGACTAACAAAATCATGCAATGGCGCCCAAGAGCCACAAAAAGAAATGCGGGAAGACCACCAACGCGGTGGCGGGACGACATCCAACGAATAGCAGGGAGAAACTGGCTCCAAACTGCTATAGATAGACAAACATGGAAAGCACTGGAAGAGGCCTACATTCAGGAGTGGATAGATACAGGCTAGAGAAGAAGAAGAAGAATTAATTTATATTATCTCATAATATTTTAAAAAATAAAATTTAAGGGGAACTTAAATAGGATTTACAATTCAATATATAAAAAAAATTAACATGCATGTTAATTGACACTCGTATTCATATTTATTAATTCATTATAAAACCCAGTTAATTAGTATTAACTCCTTAAATGGACTTAAAAACCTAAAAGTGACTAAAATACAAAATCTGGACTATTAGAACCAATATGGACTTAACAGTAGTATCGCTAAATATCACATATTAAGATTATTGTTAAATCAGTTTCAAATAGATTTCAGCTCATAATTCGGCAAGTGACTGTAGACGAATGAAAGTTGAAATTTTAAAAGATGCTTAATTCCTATTTAAACTTCGTGACTAGAGTTTAAACATTAAACTTAGTAGAGGTTTAAAGAGATTGTGCTAATACTTTAATATTAACACGACACTACAAAAGGACTGACATAAGGCTAGTAAATAAAATTTCCATCAAATTTTCTCCTAAATATCTTATATTAAATATAAAAACGTAAATTTTCTTTAAACAACTAAAAACCTAGAACTTATTACTAAGTAAACACTCATTCCAGCCAGCACTCGAATGAAAATACATTTTAAATTTAAATAAACACCAAGACAAAATTAATTAACTAAATTAAACCCTTTGGCCTTAATACAAATAGCGTAATAATAATTATTGTTTAAAATAAAACACACAAGTTAAAATTACAAAGGTACCTTGTTTCTATGTGAAAACACAGAAAAACAAAATCCAATACACTGCTGCTTCCACACTATCCGCTTCCACAAAATGTTCAATAGTCTTGTCCTCTGTTCAGTAACAACCTCCTCACTAGTTATTAAAAATGTTCAAGGAAAAAGTTATTAATTTTGACTTTTCTCTTCACAACTTTATATTCTTACGAAGCGCCCACAAAATAATCTGATTTTAACTAAAAGGCAATTTAATAGCTAGTTTACAACGATTTTAACTGCAACGCTCAATTTTGCAACATAAATTTGCTTTTTATTTAAATTATTGAATACAGGAAACAGGTCTTTCCCATTTAAAGATATGGACGGGAAAGGTTTGCACCATTTCCGTCAAAAGACACAAACTATTAACTAACTCTTTAAGATCAACTTATGTGAAACAAAATTAAAATCGACTTCGACTGGGTTTGGGTTTTTGATTTTACGTCGCTGGCTGGATGGAGCAGAGATCCTGCCTAGTTTGCATTTATCGCCATACTGGGAGTGGTCCGGGGTAAATTTCGTGTCGCCACGGCTTGATCGGGGCAAGACAGACCCAGAAACCAATTCCAGGTATCGGAGAGTTTTTGTAGCCTGTAGTTATTCTTTGGAGACAAATTTAATTTGTCTGTGTTAAGAAATTGATTTCGCAACAATTCCCATATATTCTAATTTTCTTAAGATTATATCCCTATCTGTAATCTCAAAGGCTCTTTTAAAGTCCAAGAATACCGCAACTACAAAATTACCAGAATCTATAGCCTTAAGAAAATCATCACAGGATATGTATAAGAACAGATTCACATGAATGATTTTCAGGAAAACCCGAATGATTCGGAGCCAATATTTGATTTTTATTGCAGAATTGAATGAGTTGCTCCATGACACACACTTCAAGCATCTTGTCTAAAATTGGCATTGTATTGATTGGCCGAAATTCATTATGGCACTTTGTATTTTGTACCTTGGGTACCGAAATAACAGTTGACGATTTTCAGGACTCCGGGAAGATACGATTGGTTAATGAACACATCATAATATCTAAAAGTCGATCTCCAGCAACGTAAAACACATCACAAAGAACTTTCTTAGAGATCCCACTTTCACCACCCCTACATTTGTCAAAATATTTTTCGATTTGGTCATCGTTATTTTTTCACATATTGTGAAGAAATTATTGGCGGCTGGAATTCTAGAATTGTGAGTGATACTCAGCTGTGGTGTATTTCGAATAACGGTGTTAACACATTGACTGCCATGTGTATATACAGGGTTACTGGTTATTCGATACATTCCTTTGGAGATGTGATAGGGGAGGGGGTAAGAAGTAAATTGAACCCTAATATGTATTATGCAAAATTTGATAGTTTTCGACATATTTAATTTTTTCTGTTTTTCTTCAAAATGTAGACCTTAGTGGTTTAAAAGGCAGTTTCCAGAAAATCCGCTGTATATTTTTTTAACTTTTTAGGCAAAATACATGCTCAACACAATAGTGTTACGTTTGTAATGGCAAAAGTCCCGCAAATAGTTGTAACCATAGGTAAATTCTCGATGCAAAGTGTAATTTTTTTTTCTTAAATAAAATACTACACTTTCTAGTGGATATTTTTTGAAAAAAAATTATGCTACATTCTTCAAAATTTACGTAAAACTTTCTTATTACCTAAGCTAGCTCACAGGATACAAATGCTTAAAAGTTAGGTGACATGGTTTTGTATTTTTATGATAAATTGTAAAGTAACGCATTTATCAGTATTTACCTTCACAAATCTTGTTCAAAATGAGAGCCTCTATTGCGAATACAGGCTCGGCAGCGTTGGTTATTCTTTGGATAAGATCTTCCCGGGTAATTATTGGGGTTGCATAAACCAGTGCTTTAATTTGACCCCATATGCTATAATCAAGCGGGGTTAAGTCAGGGCTTCGTGCTGGCCAAGCTATTGGACCTGACCTACCAATCCAACGATTCGGGAAACGTTCATCCAGGAACTGCCGAACTGACCGCCGAAAATGAGCTGGACAGCCGTCATGTTGAAATATCATTCGTCCTCTAACGGCGAGAGGAATATCGTCAAAAAGATCTTGTAGGTCATGTCGTAAAAAATTTTCATAAATATCCCCGTTTAAATGGTCTGGGAAAAAATGTGGTCCTATTACATCCCGGCCAATAAGTCCCATCCACACATTTACAGAAAACTTTCTTTGAAAACTGGTTTCTCTTGTTAAACGGGGATTTTCTTCGGCCCAAAAATGAAGGTTATGAAAATTTGTAATGCCCTCATGACTAAACTTTGACTCGTCCGTCCACAAAATGTCGGTTAAAAAAGTTCTATTGTCTGCATCAGAATTTATAATAAATCTGCGGAATTCTACCCTTCTTATCGGGTCCCCTTCTTCCAATCCTTGGACAGGCGTATAATGGTAAGGATGGCTTCCCATTTGCCGAATCGTGGACCAAACTTTCCATTGCGATGATCCTGTTTGCTGCGCTACGGCATTAGTGGATGTGGTTGGATCGTCTTCAAAATGTCTTAATATTTCCTCCTCATCTTCTGCTCGATATACGCGAGGAGCGCCAGCGTCACCTCTTCTTGGTTTTACGGATCCAGTTTCAGCGATAGCTCGGTAGGTCGAAGCGAAAACACGAACATTTGGAATGCGGCGGTTCCATTGCAAAACCCATAAACAAACATAATATCTGCATATTTAGCGTTAGTAAACGTGGCCATAGCGCAGAAACCAATAGAATACCTTCTTTGAAAACACGAGAAAAATAAACTCGAAACTCGTAATTTAACTACTTTCCACAACAATTATTGCTGTCAGACTATCTACACATCAAATTTTTAACAATAAAATTAAAAAAACAAATTGTTGCTATAGTACTTAAATACCATAGAAGTAAATACCACTTGGCATTTTTCAAGTTATATGTTCTTACTATTAATAATAAAAATACAAAATTCTGTTAAAATTTTTGGTAGCATTTATAGCCTATGAGTTAGCTTAGATAATAAGAAAGTTTTACGTAAATGTTGAAGAATGTAGCATAATTTTTTTTTCAAAAAATATCCACTAGAAAGTGTAGTATTTTATTTAAGAAAAAAAAATTACACTTTGCATCGAGAATTTACCTATGGTTACAACTATTTGCGGGACTTTTGCCATTACAAACGTAACACTATTGTGTTGAGCATGTATTTTCAAAAAGTTAGTATGCCTAAAAAGTTAAAAAAAAATACAGCGGATTTTCTGGAAACTGCCTTTTAAACCACTAAGGTCTACATTTTGAAGAAAAACAGAAAAAATTAAATATGTCGAAAACTATCAACTTTTGCATAATACATATTAGGGTTCAATTTACTTTTTACCCCTTCCCCTATCACATCTCCAAAGGAATGTATCGAATTACCAGTAACCCTGTATATTATACACAGCGTGTGTGTCACTGGCGCCATGTGTATAAAATATATACATAGTTCTATTGATGACTGCAGGCCGCGTGTATACGACTTATGCACACATTACGTGTATTTCTTATTGGTTCTCTATTTGTCCGGCGTAGGACTAACATATAATAGGTGATAACTAAAAATTACTTCTAAACTAATAGAAAAATACACCAAATATTTAAAAAATTGTGGAAAAAGTGGTATAATTGATAAAAATATGGAAAACTCCTTTATTACTTTAACTTGGCTTTATGAATTACAAAAAAACATGTACAAAACTTGTTTGCTATGAGCCATAGCGTACTTTCTATCATATTCACTTTTGTTCTTATTATAGCAAAACTTACACCTATATTTGAATCTAAAATCTACTTATTAGAAAACAAAATTAATAAAACACTCCCGGCGCACCTGACCCAAGTTCTGATATACGCCCGGCAGTCAACGTGTTTTAACACTATCCACAAAGTAATTATTAAACTTGTGCGCTATACTCTTGCCTCATCGGATACTACTTCCAAATGAAAAAAAAATTCGTTGGGTACAGTTTCACTTTTCCCTGGTAAAAGAGTTTTTAGATGTTTCCATAGCTCTTTTGGATTTCTTCTGTTTTAATCAATAGTCACGTTCTGATCTCTCTGACTATACCATTTTTCTTTTTATACTTGGTCCAAGTATCTCCAGTTTTATGTCTCTTTCATGCATCATATTTCTAATATTGTGAGTAACCTATTTGAATGAATGAAGAAATATGAATAGGTATTATTGAAATCTACAATTTTAACCCAAAATATAAAAGATAAAACTAATTTAACATGTTTAAATAATGTTTTGAAACTGAAATTTTGGTTTTTATTAGAGTAAATCTTAATTATTATATTTTTTATAATTTATTTTTTATTAAAGTAACTCGGATATATGTATACCAGATATCTTCACTAACATATAGATGCTTAGTTAAGTCCTTTACTAATTTTATTACTCTTTGTTCTTTAAAAATAGCTTTAAAAAATCACCAGTTTACCTTTTATTAATAAAGTAAATATTATCATAATATATTATTTTGCTACTATCATTTTGAAATAAGTACTATGATCACCTAGGTACAAAAAAATTAAATTTATATAGTTTATACAATATACTAAAGTTTGTTTTTAATCAGTAATAACTAGCCACACCGAAAGTAAGACGGAGAAAAAAATTATTTTTGGTCCACTCAACGAATATTCCAACCTAAAATGACACTGTCAAAGTCTATTTTTCCATGCATTTTATGACTTTGACACTGTTGTTGCGGGTTGGATTGATTATCGAGTGGACCAAAAATATTTTTCACTATTCCACTTACTTTTAATGAGGGTAGTATCTATAAGTGTCTATTCACCCAAAGTTCAAAAAAAAAACTTAACAACATTTTTTTAATAGAAAGTGTCTTGCCTTGACTGTATTTTGAAAGAATAATATTGAAACTAATAGCCTCAAAAAAAATGTAAAAGTTAAAAAAAAAAGCTTTTATTTTATTTATTTTATTAAAACCAGATTCTGTCCAAAAAAGGCACCAACCGAGCTGCTTTTGAACCCAAGCCAACCCATCAAAATAATATAAACAAGGCAAAAAAATAATTTGGTGTCATCATGAAAAAACCCCTCAATACATTTGGCAATAAAGGACAGTAAGGAAGTATTATCAGTGTTAATCGATACTTATAATGAGTGGCACTTTGGACTGAAACCTTTTTTTATTAAAATTTGATGAAACACTTGTAAAAAATGTTTTCCTTGATTGATAACTTTAAACTATTATCTAACTATCCATCGCAAAATTGTGGTAAAAATCTATTATAAAGTTTACACTATACCTATAGCACTTTATGACTATAGAACCTCTATATCATTTTACACAAATACACTATCGGATAAAAGTAGAGCAACACAACACAAGTAAAGGGATAAAATAATTGTGTAAGGTGATTTGTATGTTTTTTTGAACATTTCTGTGTAAGATTAATCATGCCTAGAGGAATTCCAATTTCAAAAGACTTGAAGCAAAAAGTTGTGAATGGATTCATAGAAGGTAACAAACAAGCCGATATTTCAAGACAGTTTGAGTTACCCCGGTACACTGTGTCCAAAATAATAACATCGTATAATGAGAGGGGACATTTAGAGAAGTTACCAAAATCGGAAAGGCCAAGGAAAAGATCAGTAATGACTGACAGACGCCTCAAAAGGATTTCCCAAAATGATCCTTGGAAGTCCGCACCTCGAATTATTGCCGAAATTCCAGAAATTACGGTTGGTATACTAACAGTACAAAGAAGGTTAGTAGACGCAAAGTTATTTAGTAGACGTCCAGCTAAAAAGCCGTTAGTTTCAATAAGAAATAGAGCAGCAAGGTTGGCATTTGCACGCCGGCATTTAAACTGGACCGTCCATGACTGGAGAAAAGTTCTATTCACTGATGAAACGCGCTACAAAATATTTAATTCTGATCGAATGATGCGTGTGAGGCGACCAATCAATACAAGGCTTAATCCTAAATATGTAACACCTACAATTAAGTATGGTAAAGGCAGTGTATTTTTATGGGGTTGTTTTTCATGGAATGGGGTAGGCCCTATGTACTTTATTAATGATACGATGGACCGATTTGTTTATAGGGATGTCATGTAGAATGTTATGCTTCCTTATGCAGAATGGGAAATGCCATTGCGTTTTATTTTTCAACAGGGCAACGATCCAAAACATACTTCACAAGTTGTTCAACAGTGGTTTCGGGAAAATAATGTTCGTGTTTTACAGTGGCCAGCACAATCCCCAGATCTTAACCGCATTGAGAATCTCTGGCAAGAAGTATAACGTCGTATTCGTACCCAAATGTTTTCAAATAAACAATCCTTAATAAATAAAATTAGTGAAGTTTGGACAAGTCTTCCCGAAAATGTCATTCAGAAGTTGATTGCTTCAATGCCGCGCCGTTGTCAGCAAGTAATTAATAATAATAGATATTCTATCAATTACTAATGTATTACTTTCAATTGTTTTTGTTGTTAAATGTGTTAAATATTTTTTGTTGAACTAAAGTAAAATAAATTACTGTTAAATACAATTTGTTGCTCTACTTCTCTCCGATAGTGTATGTTTAAGTCAAGTAGGTTCATTTAAATAAAAAATGCCGGTTTTAGTAATAATTATGATCTATCAACCCTTTATATTTAAAACAGTAGTCTTATAAAATAATGGTGTAAATATTTCCCTTTAAAGGTTTGGATAATGCTATCACAACATCCCCATTTTTTCAAAATATTCTCAATTCCCATTAACACGACGACCTTATCGTGATTGTATAAATACCGACCAGTTACAGACCCATACGCAATAAAAAAAACGTGCACCGGGAATAAATGGCAAAATGGCGTTTAATTTTTGCAACACCGTCCAAATTCAAACTAAACACCCGCAGTATGCGTTCCTTCAAGGATATGCAATTTTAATTGAAAATGACCAGTTTTTATTTTAAGAGTAGATTAAATTCAATGTAAAAATGTATTACATACAAAAAGATTCAAATCAAAATAATAGGAGTCTTAGTTTTAGACTATATGTTTAAAAGAATATATACTGAGAATATGATATAATTTTATTAATCATATTATATTTTTTTACATAATTTATATTTTTTTCTATGTAGTTATGCAACATTTTAAGTGTTTTTAAAGGAAAGCATTCGTAAAAAAATTTAGATAATACTGTATGGAGATTTAGGCGGATTGATATTTCATCGAATATCCCTTTTAGTTATTTGACCTTCTTGTTGCTTTTTAGGTATTGTTAATTCTAACAATAGGTCGTTGTGTACAGGACTCAATCCGTTATATTACACATATCACCACTTTCCTTTCTTACAGTATCACATATGCAAACAAATTACTCAGAAGAGGAAGGTTTGTTTTTTTTTACAAACGCTATGAAGTAATAATAATAATAATAATAATAATAACGTCTTTTAATAGCATATGCATACAAATACTTATAAGTAAAATACATTATAATGCACACACCCAGATTACAGTTAGCGAAGTTTAGCCAGATGCCATTCGTCCACTTAAAATCATCAATTCATTCACTTCTGCACACCGTAAAAAGCATTTAAAGCAAGACACACCATCATTAAGCATCCTTTAGTAATCTGATGTATTTTCTATTTAGTAACCTGGAAGGCCCCCTAGAAACCAAAGAAAACCTAAAATTCAACCCTACGACTCTCCAGTTTGACGCCCCAATAGTCAGCGAAGAAATTAAAACCGAATCTCCGCTAAAACAAGAAGTTTTACTGAAAAAAGAAGACATTAAAGAGGAAATTAAGGAGCCGATGGTGGCTCACACTCCGCCCCAATCGATGCTGCAACCGATAGACCCGAAACCTTCTCCCTTCAAAACCGAACTGATCATCCCGAAAGTAACGGTTGAAAAACCGATTATAAAAGAGGAACTCGACTCTAGTAACGACGCCTCGTTGTTAAGCGTGAGCTCCAAAGAGGATTCTAGCAGTCAACCCCCGCACAACCTAGGAATCTACAAAGAAAACTCCATGTATATACACCCGAACATGAACCTAAAAGAAACCATCAGTTTCGGCATGAAAGATCCTCCTTTAATAAACCACTTGCAGCCGAACCACGCGATGAACCTCAAAGAAAACAAAGAACCCATAGTGAACATGAACCACTCCAGTTACCTGAAAGACGCCCAATCGCCTTACGGTTATCAAACGAGGGATCGCGAGCCCCCCAGGGAGTCTCCTAACCCCACGGGCGGAACCGTTATCAAACTGGAACCCAGGGAGGAACCGATGGAATTAACCAGTCAAACCAGAGCGGAATCCCTGCCGTACGGAAGTTTACCACCGCTAAACATTTCCCAAGGGATGTCACTCCCTCAGCATCTCACTCAACCATCGACTCCTCGCGGTAATGAGGAGGAGAAATTCCGTCAAGATAAACTGGAACGTCCAGAACGTTTGGACAGGCCGGAGTTGCAGGGTTCGTCCGCCCCCATTGGTCAGCCGCCTTTGCCCATGCAGTCCGGGAACTTGGTTACTATTGGTGGTTCACAACCGCCCCCGCCCATGAGCCATTACGGGTTTATGCCGCCCTATGGTAGACCGCATTCGCCCAGGGGGTTGGATAAGTCGTCTGCTCAGCATATGCAACAGCAACAGCAGGTAAGTTTTGACTTTCTCCGGATTGTATTAGTAAGGAAATTGGATAGGTTTCAGATGAAACTGAAAGCAATAAAGTGGTTAAAGGAGTTTTGAACATATGTTGATTTTTGTAAAGCCTTTGATAATATTAAGATTTTTTTTCTATTGATTGAAAAACTACTCAATAACTCGGAAACGGTTGTATTTATAATGAAACTTGCAATGACCTTTTTAGTAAAGAAACCCATCGGCTCGCATATGAAACCAAAATCAATGAAATCGCTACCTTAGTTTTTAAGATATTCGGATTTTTGTAAAGTCTTTGATAGTATTAGGATATTTTTTAAACAATTGAAAAACTACTTAATAACTCCATTGCGGTTCTATTTACATTGAAACTTGAAATGGCCTTTTTGGTAAAGAAACTGATCAGCTTTCATATGAAACTAAAAACAATAAAACCGTTAGATGAGTTTTCAAAATATTTGGATTTTTGTAAAACCACTGGCAGCATCAAGATATTTTTGAAATAATTGAAAAAAAATTCTAATGACCTTTTTGGTAAAGAAACTCATCAGCTTTTCTATAAAACTAAAATCAATTAAATCGTTACATTAATTTTTAAAATATTTAACTTTTTCTAAAACCTTTGACAAATTCAAGATACTTTTCAAACAATTGAAAAAGTGCTGAATAACTTCAAAACAGTTGAATTTACAAGAAATCTTGTAATGAGCTTTTTGGTAGACAAGCTCAACTCAAGCTTTGATATGAAACTAAAAATCAATAAAACCGTTACATGAGTTTCAAGATTTTTGGATTTTTGTAAAGCCTTTAGTATCAGTATCAGTATATTTTTCAATCAATTTAAAAACTATTCAACAACTAAAAAATTGCTACATTTACAAGTAAACTTGTAATGATCTTTTTGGTAAAGAAACTCATCAGCTTTCTTATGGAACTAAAATCAATGAAATTGTTACATGGATTTTTAAAATATTTGTATTTTTGTATAGCCTTTGACAATATCAAGATATTTTGCAATCAATTGAAAAACCTCTCAATATCTCTAAAACGGTTGCATTTACCAAGAAACTTGTAATAACCTTTTTGGTAAAGAAACCCATCAGCTCTCATATGAGACCGAAATCAATGAAATCGCTACCTAAGTTTTCAAGATATTTGGATTTTTGTAAAGCGTTTGACATTATAAGAATATTTTTTAAATAATTGAAAAACTCCAATACGGTTATATTTACATTGAAAGTTATTACCTTTTTGGTAAAGAAAATCATCGTCTTTTACTAGACAATTAGTACCTTTACAGCACCTTAAAGGGGCGAAAACAGGTACTTTCCTTATTCCGATAATACTCAAAAAGCATTTAGACATCCCTAGCTTTGGAGCCATTTATTCCTAAAATACCAGCTTGTTTCCTCACTTGGTTCCGGAGATATCGTAAACAGACTCTTCATTGGTCGTTTTTATGTTCGGCCACTCATGACTGTGTGACATTTAAGGAAATTGGAGAAGTACCAAGGACAAGGGAGTTAATATCGTTCCATAGCTTTTCAAATATTTGGATTTTTGTAAAGCTTTTGACAGTATGAAAATTTTTTTAATCAATTGAATAATTACTCAATAACTCCAAAAGGGTTTTATTTGTAAGGAAACTTGTAATAATAATATTAATATTATTCATAATATCATTTATTGCCATCATAACTGATCTCTAATCACAAAGCAACGTCAAAATGGTGTACCATTATAGTGCTATGTGTAATACAATTTAAAAAACATAAATCATATATAATGCTTACTTCCACAATTTATTTTGACGGTGTTTATTTCTCCAGTGCACTGTGGCAAAGAGCGGTATGCTTTTATAGTCCTGAACTTGACTTGAAAAAACTCGATTGATGTTGAGGAATGCGCAAGTCACCATGACCTCTAGTAATCATTGACATTTCCTCTGAATAGTGTTGTTCATTTCTCTGAAAAAGATCCGGCTTCTTTTTGACAAACATGTCCAATACCACAAAAAAATGTTAAGATGAAGCGGTCAAAACCCCCAGTTTTTTTAAAATATTACCTATAGCTAGTTCTCGCTAAAACACCAAAAATACACCTAATCATTCATTTCTATACCCTAAAAACACTCATAGCTTCAATAGACGACCTTCAAAATAATATTGAACATAATTGAATATTGACTCAATGCAGGACACACAATGGTGTCAGTGAATAAATTTTATCTGAGTCTGCGGACCAAAGCACAGTTACTGGAAATTAGTGTCTGGCAATGCTGACTCCAATTTAGCAATGGATACCACTAATTTCCAGACTTATTAGTAACTGTAAAGTCCATTAATACTTTTGTAAATTACTACTTAATAAAGATGATTATTTCTATTATAGAGCGAGCCTCAGAACCTTAAAATAAAACAGGAAGTTCCCGATCAATCACCTGTGCAGCAACCTCCCGTTAGTTACCCCGGCGGTTACCCGGGAGCCTCCAGTTTACCTCCAACCTCTCAGGGATTACCCGCCAATTCGGGAGGGTTCGTGGCACCGCCTCCTAGCCATTTAACCGATCCATTACAGAGCTTAAAAGATGTCAAGGTAAATTTATTTTGAACCCTAAGAAATACACTATAGATAAAATCCTATTGTCCTTCGTTCTTGTATTATCAGTTTCTCAAGACGAATCAAAATGAACCGTTCAGCCAAATTTTACTGTTTTGTAAGTGGTGTCTACGAGTATTAACACAGATGGTTATTTTTACAGGTTCCTGGGTATTTACCGCCGCCTCAAGCCCCTCAAACCCCCGAGCGAAGCTCCTCGGAACGGCCGCCCTCCGGTCCGGCCCTGGACGCCATTAAAAAGGAACAAATCGACTTCGGGGGTCCACCTACGAGCAGGGCCAGTCCGGCCCAGTCCGGTGGTAGTGAAAAATGTCTTACTCCCAAGACCAGTAGTACTCCTACACCTCAAGTAAGTGTTTTATATTATAATACAGTCATTCATTAGTACATGTTAAGATCTTTAGCTGAACCTTTAGCTACTATAAAT
Organism: Anthonomus grandis grandis; assembly: GCF_022605725.1. Lineage (NCBI taxonomy): Eukaryota > Metazoa > Arthropoda > Insecta > Coleoptera > Curculionidae > Anthonomus > Anthonomus grandis. The sequence continues at coordinate 7,640,865 of NC_065547.1, forward strand.
TGGTTTAAAACTTGACTTTGCAGAGCTTTGTGTTTAAATTTAGTCAATTTTAATAAATTTGACTCTGTTTCTTGTAATTGTTTTAGAAGATTTATTATTGAAAACGATTAAAATTATTCGGTAATTTTCCAGGTAATATCCCAAACGCCGCCCTTGAGACAACCCCCGAGCTCCCCGCACTCTGCGATAAACCTAATTAGTCCGGGAAGCAGTACGGGCAGTATAGGGGGCAGTGCGACGCCCTCTTCACATCCACCGGTGTCTTTGCCCGCCCCACATCCCGCACAGCCCCATCCTTCTTATCCCGGTTCGATGCCGCCGCCCCATCTTATGCACCCATCATTTTTACACGTAAGTAGTGTCGAATTTTCGAGTTATTAAAAACAAATTCATGCGTTTCGGTTTATATTATAATAGTTTCATGGTCATCCGAGCTATCCGGCATATCCGTTTGGTGCTTATCCGTATCCGTATCCGGTGCCACAACCACATGCCATACCGCCGCCCACTTCCAGAGTTGAAATGGCCGGACCACCTAAAAGCATCGATACGGTAAGTGCCAATTAAATGTCTGTTGGTATGAAGAGTTTTTTTTATAAAATTTATGCTTATTTCTTTGAAGGAATCCAAAATTGTAAAAAATTGGTGATTTTCATTTTATGACCAAAATTCAAAAAATTACATTAACAAAACAAAGGTAAGAACACAAAGTCACGGTCTCATCAAATCCATGTAATTTTTTCAAAAGCTACACGTGTTTCGCTCCTATCGGAGCATCATCAGGCCTAAAAAATACATTAAGATATTTTTCACAAAAAGAACGCTTATAAATTATGATAAAACTCATTACCTAGACCTAAACAGATCACATTACAACTAACAACAAAAGAAAAGCTAGGTTAAGTTAACAATTCCTATCATAGATAAAAATGTATGCTTAAAAAATAAAAAATAAGAAAGTAAAAATGTAAAATGTCACCAGTGGGGAACGATCCAGCAACCTTCAGATTCATAGGCGCGCGTCTAACTCATAGGCCACCAAGGAACATAATCAAATATGGGGAATAATCCGAACTATATTACTAAGTGTGAATATAAGTAAACAATCTTAACCAAAAATATATAAAATCGAAAAGGAAAAGACTTTTTTAAATTCTTTGAGAGAGATTGTTATAAATGAGGTGAGGTTCAAACGTGAAAATATCGTTCACACACACAAGGACAGGGCTCTTCTTAGCTTTAGTTATTTCCATTTTTTCCAACAAGTCCAGTTTTTTGCCTTTTGAGCACTTATGCAAAATATCCGCTCCCTGAGTTAAAGAAAAACCATGTGAGAAGGCCAATAAATGATTCGCAAACGTCGATTTAGTTTCAATCATGTCAGTCCCTGTACCTGTCCACCAAACTTGTATGTTCCTTTATTCTGGTGGAAATTTTTTTCCCCGATTGTCCTATGTAAATGGCATTACAGTCATTACATCTTAATGAATATACCCCTGATTTTGAAAAGAAATCTGCCTTATCTATTGTACTAACTAGCTGCCTTTTTAAACTGTTTGTAGTTTTAAAAGCAATTGGGAGATTTGTAGACTTGAAAAACTTTGCAAGCTGACAAGATATATTACCAAAAAAAAGACATTGATCTAAAAAGGTGACTATTTTCATTATTAAGATGGATTAAGTTGTAAGTGAGTTTATATTTATTATAGAATTTAGAATAAAGGCGATTAATTATATCAAGTGGAAAACAGTATTAAAAGCAATATGTTTAATTAAATTTAGTTCATCAAGAAAAGCTTCTCTAGAAAGGGGGATGTTGAAAAGGCGATAGAAAAGGGAATTAAAAGAGGCAAATTTGTAGGAATAAGGGGAGTTTGAGGAGTATTGGATGACATTGTCCGTAGTGGTGGGTTTGCGGTAAATCTCAAATTCAAGTTTGTTGGTATTTTTTGAAACAAGCACATCAAGAAAAGGCAACCTTCCATCTCTTTTCTCTTCAAAGGTAAACGAGATATTTGCGTGAAGAGAGTTTATAGAAATGAGGAAATCCGCCAATTCTAGATCACTTCCATTCCATGCCACAAAAATATCATCCACGTATCTCTTATATACAGTGAGAAAAGCATCAAACTTCCCATTGACAATCCTTTTCTCCAAATGGTGCATAATTATATTTAAAAATTACGTTAGGTTTATCACCCTGTATCTTGAATGTTTTTTTTTACTTTCGGACTGGGCAAATTTAACTTAATCTAATTTTTTTTTAAAAGGAATCTGCTGTTGAATTATTTACTCAACTATTTATTATAACATTTTTAAATTTTTTCCTTCAGGTAAGTGCTACGGTAATGTCGTCACAGCACAGTACCAGCAGTACGTTAACGTCCAAAAGGGAGACCAGGGAGTCGGACGAGCACGGCGGTGAGAGGCATCAAAGTCACGAAATGACCCTTACGCATCACCAAAGTACTTCACATAACAGGTATTTAATATACTGCCTTAAAATGCTTACAAATAAAACTGCCAAAACTATCCTCAGGGATTTTTTTATATTAGCTTAAAAAAAGTATTGAAATATCTTGAGTGGATCCTGAGTTATGCCCAAAAATATTTGCAAGTAAATGAAAATCTTATCGTCGCAAAATGCGTTTCAAAATATACATTTTTAGAGGGCGCTTGGGTCTTGGTGCACAAAATTGTCTCTAACTCAGATAATTTTCGAAATACAAGAATTGCTTCGTTAGGAAAATTTTCGTGAATATTTCGTGAACATATTTCTACGAATAGTGAAAATTTGCTTAGAATATTACCCACAAAAAGCACATATATATCAAAAATACCGAAATCCTTAACTTAGAACCGAGTTTTTACCATCAAATTTGTCTTTATTGTTCTTACTTGAAAGGATTGGGCAAGAAATGCTCTTTCTTTACCTGAAACTTATTTCTTAAAAAGAATATTGAGCCAAACCGTAGCCGATCGATAGTTCTAGCCTGGACACTTATCCCCGCTTCCATCGATACCTCACAATAGAAGCCGAAATCATGCGAGGCGACGGCCGCATCGCGATGGCAAAAATTCCGCGCTGGGCACATATTTTGCGTTGATTCGAAATAATATTTTACTGCAGTTATTATTGTAGTTTATAGTAAGATTACGCATTTAAAATTTTAAACTACCCAACTATTTTGATACTCGCCTTGAGTTTTAAAAAGAATAAAAATTCGGTATTTAAATTAGGTGGGTAAATTAACAATTTTATTTTTAACTTACATTTTACAATCTTAATTTTATTTAGAATAATGCCTACCTCTTACTGCATTCCTGTTTAAGCGCAGAAAAAATTAAAATGGATTTTAATTTTTTTTTTGGTTTTTTTTTGATTATCTTCGGAATCATTAAAATTTTCGATTTTTTAAATAAGCAGCAAAAATTTGGCGTAGGTACCTACCTAATTTTGTTTTCGGCATTAACATTTTTACGAAAAAGTAATACAGCAGTGCAAAAACTTTTCCATAGCAACCAAGATAACCCACAAAAGTGTCAAGAATAAGTTTTTGAAAATTTGTTTTGTTTTCAATAATCTTCAAAACCACATAAAATATGATATATATATTTTTTTATATGGCATATTCTTTTACAAGTAAATAATGTGCAACTTTGGGGTAAATTATCCATTTTCGTATTTTGAGGGTAGACGAATTTGAAACACCGTTTATGTATATTTTTCCAATAAAATAAATAATAAAAAATATTTAAAACATTTATCATATACCTAAAAATACGTAATAATAAAAAAAATATATTATCTTGTAAAATGTAAAATATTAGGTCTCGCGGTATCTCCACTTAGTCGTTCCACTGTACGGCGTGCGCCACCAAATCTCGGCTTCAATTTTGACGCCACGAAACCAGTGTCACGGCTAGAACTCTCGATCGGCTATGGCCAAACACCATATATGATGGATTTTAAGCCAAGTCCACATTACATTGCCCTAAGCACATTTATCTTGGCTCAATTTATTATTACGAGAAGTTTGTGATGAGTTTGGCAAACTACTTAAGTATTTTATTAATGCTTAAGATGGCCGATGAATGCAAAGCCTTTTCATGATGTGCAATAATTATGGTTTAAAAAAATGGTTAGATAAATCAGATATAGTTATGTATATAGATAATGCAAATTACAAAACAAATATAATATTTAAAAAAATACTTGGTTACCTTTCAGCACTGGTAATAAGTGAATAATCTGAAATTTTTGCACCAACTCATTAAAATCCATCTTTCTTACATTAACTTTGCATATACGCTATCCTATAGTTGTATTATAACCACTGACTTACTCTAATTTGCACTATAAAATAAAAACCTTTGTTTAAAAATCCTGCACGTTACTCGCGATGTTTAAAGAACGAGGAACAAATTTTATTCAATCTTCGAAATCAATCGAAAAAATCGATCGTTTTTAAATTAAGAAAGAAGCACCGAAGAAAATTTTGGCTTTAATCTGAATGTATTTTAGTAATTATTGGAACAATTGCTGTGGCTCTTAAGCGAAATGCGAAAATGTTTGCGTTTACGTATATTACTTTTTTCTTGAAAGAATTAAATTCTCTTAGGGTTAAATCATTTTTTTGCCTCTAATAATTTCGAAACAAGACCGCTGACGACTTTCAGTGTATTATGGTAAAATGGAGGCAAATAACTTCATATTTCCTATTTCATCCTCTTTATATTAAACATGACACACAGATGAGCCCTTAACAAAAAATCCCACCGAAATAAATTAAATTTTAAGCACCACTATGCAATATTTCACTATACAACTAAAACCATTTCATCCAATATAATGAATGAGTTATAAAGGGATAGGAATGGATCTTATCACTCATAGATCATAAGAATACATTTTATAAAAAAGATAAAACAATCTCCGCGGAATGTTGAAAAACTTTACTTCCAGAGAAAAATTCTTCATTGCCCCAGTAATTTTTCAGTTTAAATTCGACAATCAACTAATATCTAATGATTTAACAAGCTATTTATTTAGGTACAGAGTTTGACAAATATATTATAAATAGTATTAAGGAAGATGTAAATGCCATTCTAGGATTTAATTTTTTTGTAGGTTAGATGAGTTCCACTTCTATTTGTTTTTCAAACAAATATCTTCAGAATTAAAGATAATTTTTAGGAAGTTAAAAAATGTGGGTTGTGGTGAGAATGGAATCTCCAAACGCGGGTTGAGTGATGCTTGCAGTAAATTAGATTGCAATAAATTTAAAAATATACAAATCTCAATCAATATCAATAATTACAAATCTCGGAAAAAATCTAGGTTTATACATCGAAGCTTCTGAAAATGATTAAATACAAAATGTACTTACTGAAATACCTTTGGCCAAAGTTACTCATTTATAAAAAATGAAAAAAAATAAATTTCTTTTAAAGAGGTTGTTTACAGATTTTATTTCTGTTAAAAGGTTGAAGAATTTGTTTTAAAAGTGATGAGGTTAAATAAATGACAAGTGCACTTACTGCAGACTGCTGTAAAAGGTACTTACAGTAGTCCTATGGTAATTTTTGACCCAGTCAGATCACACAAGTAGCCGTTAACAACAGCAGTAAACATTCTCCACAACAGGGCTTTACCATGAAATTTTAATTGGCTTGACTAAGGCAGGTAATGGTATAATGTAATAAACGCTGTTATTTAATCGATATAATAATAATAATAATAATAATAATAATAATAATAATAATAATAAATCGTCTTTGTTTAACAAACCCTGCAAATTACAGTATTTGCCTGAACAGGCGAAGATTAGCTAAAAGCTACTTTTTATCTCTTAACCTATCCAGTTTAAAAAAATAATAAATAAACTAAAATTAATGCTACTTTAAAGTAAAACATATGTTCCATCAGCTAAGTAACAATTAAATAAATTAACCGAGAACAACCAATCATTGCTGTTCTAAGAATAGATCTTTATAGAATCCTCGATAAAAATAAATGGTAAAATGAAAATTTGGCCTGAAATGATTAAATAGAATGACAGCTTGATAGGTGAAAGAACGTTCAAACATTGATGTAGTATGACGTGGCACTGAAAGTGTATTATACCTTATATTACGACTATGAATCTCAGTTCTGTAAATCATCTTTTCACACAAAGACACAGGTATGTTTTAAATAGGCGATATAAAATACTACTAAATACAACTTAAATATATTCACAATTTTTAGCCATTTAAGTTGTAGTATCACAAGCTATAAAAATGCTTATGAAATAGTCATTAATTGTATTTGGCTGACCTAGCTCAATTGGTAGGTCCGATTCTGTTTTTGTTTTAATATTTAAGTTACCTAAACCTTTCCAAAGTCCCTTACCAGATTTGACAGCTTCCAACTGGTGTAGATATGCCGCTTTTTCACGCCTGATGGATGCAAGGGCAAAATTACATTTATCCCTGTAAAGACTCCAATTTTCAGGTGTCTTACATTGTTTATATTTCGTAAGTGCTCTATCCCTTTTATTAAGCATTAATTTTAAGTTATCTGTTAGCCATGGGGCTGGCTTCTTACTAACTCTAATTTGTTTAAGTGGGGCATGTATGTTAAATAAGAAAGTTATGTTATTTTGCAAGAATAAAACCTTTTCGTTTATATCTTTAATGTAAAATAAGTGGTCCCAGCAATATTTTGCAAATCAGTTTCGAAATTAATTAAATTAAAATTCTTAAAACAACGGAGACTAATAATTTTTTGCTTCGGTTTTTCCATTTTTATATCTAAAGTACAGAATGACATATAGTTATGGTCACTTATATTTGAAATTATAGTGCCACTATTGTGACAAATATTTCTGCAACTTATAAAAATTGGATCAAGACATGTAGCTGATGAGTTAGTTATACGTGTAGGCTCATTTATAAGTTGATTGAATCCGTGAGCATTCAGAACATTGAATAATGAATTTGGCTTAAGCATTTCAATATTAAAGTCACCCATTATAATAATTGAAAAGTCATAAAAAGTAAGCAAATTAGGAATGTATTCATCAAAAAATTCAAAAGTGTTAGTAACCCTTGTGTGGGGAGGACGATAAATCATAATCAGTGCTACACTAGAGACATTTAGTTTTAGTTTTAGAATAAACTCAAAACTTACATCGATCTCGATTTTGACAATCTCACAGGGAATGACGGACCTCTATAATGCCCGTATCTCTTGAAATTCCCAAGGAACTTTAATATTTTTTTGTCCAGATATTAACGATCAATAACTAAATCGATTTATAGTGGTTATAGACCTCTACAATTTAAAGTTTTTTTGTGAAAATTACAATTAATCTTTTTTCTACAATAAATATCTAAACGCATTTGACATCGTCGCAAACGTCTACAAAAAAATTTTTTTTGGTCAAAATTGTTGAATTGTTAGATGTTAAAAAATATAAAGGGCTATAACTCGTAATGGCTATAAGGAAAAGTTTTATCCATATCCTTTGGCAGTTATGGCCATTTATAACATCTAACTCAATAATTTTTAATCAAAAAACTGTGATTAGTACATTTTTCAACCATCTCAAATCCTTTTAGATATTTCTTATATATTACAGAAAAAAATTAAATTTAAATCTTTTGGAAGTAAACCTTTTAATTCATTTTTACGTGAAAAACCTTAGTTTGTCGCGGGACATATTTTTGCACACATTAATTTTGCGGCATTTCGGGTTTGAATAAGCAAATAAGTAAATTTTCTAGATTATATAAATATACTTAATTACACATTTTTATTAATATTTTGGTAGCCAATACTTAATAGATACTTCACAAATATACCGTCTTTTATAATATTATAACATAGAAGACACCATTGACACCTAATTCACTTGTGAAAGGAACGATTTGAATTTCCCACATTTGATATGTGACCCACTTCAGACTTGTTTATAATTTTTCAGCAAAAAGGGAGTTTTTAGTCTTAATATTAATTTAAAAAACGCACTGAAATCACTCAAAATATTCTTTTAATACTTATGTAATTATTTGTAATATTATTGTTAGGAGCTAAACGATATTTATTTTTTATATTATTAACCATTTATATTTAATAAGTCCATATTAATATGTGCTCTACGTGACAACGTCGAAAATGTTTGTGACGGCCGGCCGTGTAGGCGTTATGAGAGAGTCTCGTCCCTGTCTCGGTAGCGTTAGCGTCATCTCATCTTTTAAGTCTAATAAAACTCAGGGAATTTAAGAAACCATTATCGGCTGCGCACCCTGTTGTCGGTCCTATCATGTGTTGTGCCTTTGTTAAATAAATATGGTCCTTCAAGCATACATTAGTTGTTAGTTCACTTCTCAAACCTGTGCGAGAAAACTACGACCCCACATTGGCCTTCGACCCGCATAGAAACCAGCAGCCAGCAGAAATCAAATTCAGGCTTCAAGACATGGTATGGTGACGTGGTTCCATTTTGATATTGATGTGCAGCTAAAGCTTAAGGTCAGTCCTTCTATTCCTTAAATTCTCAAACCCCATCAATCAACAATCATATTAAATCCTTCTGTCTTTAATTAAAGCTATTTCAAAGCCATATAAGGGTTAATAATAAGTAATCGTTGTCTTATGCAACAAAAAGCAAACTTGCATGATTTATTAGGTACGTAAAACCTTTGTTTTATTAAACATAAATATACAGTGAGTCGATGGGGCTTTGTTGTATAAATATAAATGACGTATGTGTATAAATACAGTAAATTAATAAACAAAAACAATTCATAGGCTAAACTCAGTGTGAGTAAAGGTCATAGGTATAGCCAAAGCGCATATATATTCATATACATATTTTTGCCAAATTTTATTATAATAAATAGACTACAACAAGCAAGGAGAGTAAAGGTGGGTATTTTATTACTTAATTGTTCTATAATAAAGACGCTTGTGTGTTTATTTATTTATTAGTCCCACGCTGGTGAATCTTTTGAGCATTTTTAATCCGTTTTTATTTAAAAAACAACAAAATGTCTACCGCAGGAAACGCTCCCGAATTTGACATTCAACGTCTTAAAAAAGAAAGATCGGTACTTAAAAGTGAAATGACCAGATTCGAGACATGTTTAGACGAATTTTACCAGAAAAATCGTACTAAAATTTACTTAGATTCGCGAATGAATAATTTTCAATCGATACTGGAAAGATTTATTAAAATACAAAGTGAGTTTGAAGATTTACTTCTTAGTGATTTTCCAATCGACTATAATGAAACTGCGCAACTAGATGAACGAGATAATTTCGAATCACGATATTACGATGCTCTTGAAAGAGCAAAGAAAATATTGCTTACATTTGAACGTGTTAGCCCTGTTGCCTTTCATACAAACATAAATCCGACGGACACTTCCCGTCATTCAATTCAAATTCCTAACGAATCAAGCGAGTCCCAGCCGGTTCCACCGCGCACGTCCGCGTCAGCAGTTCCGCTTACGCGGCTCTCTGTTGACCATCCGCCCGTACTTGGGCAAGGGGTAGAAGGGGAGAACGTGAACGCTGTAACGGAAACTGTTTATTCTTCCGCGATACCAACGATGACGGCGGCGGCGTTGCCAAGCGTATCATTAAACCTACCACAGCTCGCGATTCCGAAATTTAGCGGATCGTACGGGGATTGGCAGCGTTTTAGAGATTTATTTACCGCGATCGTGCATAATAACAGAACAATTGCTGATGTTCAGAAGTTTTATCATTTAGAGAGCGCTTTACAGGGTGAGGCAAAGAATGTTATTGCTTCTTTATTGCCCACAGATGCGAATTATCAGGTTGCTTGGGATTTAATTACACGTAGGTATGAAAATAAAAAGGTGTTAATTAATGCACATATTAAAGAAATTGTAGATTATCCGTCGATAAATAAAGAATCGCATCGACAATTAGGAACATTTTTAAATAATTTCCTAAAAAACTATCGCTCTTTAGATAACTTAGGAGAAAATGTCGTGGATTGGAATACGCTTTTAATTCACATTTTAAGCTCAAAACTAGATCAAAACTCTAAAAGAGAATGGGAAGTTTTTTCCAAAAATATAAATTCTCCTACGATTAATAATTTTATCGACTGTATGGAACAAAGATGTCAGCTTTTAGAAGCTCTAGATACAAAAACTCTTTCAAATGTGCCTGTTTGGCCTAGCACTAATAAGGCTTCAAAGTCATTTGTTACAAATACAAATAATTACATACCAAAGTGTCAATTTTGTAAAAGTTCTCATTCAATTTTCCTTTGTGACAAATTTAAAAGTTTACCCATAAATGATCGCTATATACAAGTTAAAAAATTAAGGCTTTGTACAAACTGCTTACGATACGGTCATAAAACACCTGAATGTAAAGGATCGGGTTGTAGAATTTGCCAACAAAAACATTCCACACTGTTGCATCAATCGCGCGGTTATAAAAATGAAAATAACGCTTGTGCTGTACCAAATGAAGAGCCCAGTTCTTCTCAAGTTTTAGTATCTGAAGATATTTCTGGTGGCGAATCGTTTTATTCTTCGGAACAGGAAACTTGTACAAACATTGTAAATCACGTGATGGCAAATTCGTGTCAAAATTCCATGGGTTCGTTTAATCTTTTATCCACCGCTGTTGTTAATGTAAAAAATAATATTGGGAAGTTTGTACCTTGTCGATTGTTGTTAGACAGCGCCTCTCA